>NC_084664.1:121485465-121602965 GCF_028389875.1 Rhea pennata | reverse complement strand
CCTGGGAGATACTTCCCCTAATCATAATTAATACTTTAATCTCTTTCAAAATTCTCTTTCAAATTTTCAGCAATGTGAATGCATACAAAAATGTTGACAACAGGCCGCAGGTATGCTAAATTCAGTCTACTATGCTGACACATTCTGTCCTCCTCACTGCTGCTGTGTGTAAATCTTATCTACAGTGTTCTGCTATTAGCTCTTCAGATGAGAAGGTCATTGTTTTGGTATATGTTTATATAGCAACCAGTATAATCATGTCTTGGTCCATGATTTGGGCTGCCAGGTACTCTGGTAATGCAAATAATGCATGTAATAACTGAAGCACATGCTCCTTGGGCACACACCACATGTGAGGTAAATAGGATTACATCCTGCAAGTTGAAACTAGCCTACTATGGTAATACAAAAATGTACACCAGCCACATGACCCAAGGGGATCTTCTTGACTGCCTCTTGATAACAGAGGCTACAGGCTGGTTGTTTGACCAAAGGAGAACTAAGCCGTTCTTGAATTTCACACCTTAAAACATCAATGCTACTGAGGCAGGAGAAATTTCCCGTTAAATGATTCACAGACTTAATCCCTTTGATATTCGATTGGCTGACCACAACTTAGCACAGCATGCTGCTGAAATACATCTTTAATTCTGGCTCCCAGAAAGATTTCATTCCCACTGGAATTCTGGGGTAGTGACCAGGATTAAAACCAGATTTCACTGGGACAAGATGAAGGTACAGAACTGAAACTAGCAAAATCTAGATTATAAACTTCAGTCTCTGCCACATTTTAGAAATTTTCCTTTATGTTAGCCTTGGAAAAACTATTTAATTACTTTATGTTTCAGTTCTTCATCTATGAAACAATGATAACTTTTTGTTCTCTCTCCATATGCCTTAGCTATTTGTCAGATTGTAAGTTATTCAAAGTAAGAGCTATAAAGACCTAAATGTATATCCAACCAGGGATGACACCGCTATGACTTATCAGAATGCAAATGTTAGGAGTGTAAGTATAGCTGAGCAAAACCATTTCATTCTTCATCCTTTTGATCATCCCTACATATTGGCTTTTTTCTCCCCTGTTCTGAATTTTGGACACAAATTAGGAGGAACAGAAATGTCTCAGAACAAAAACCCCAGAGAAAATGTCCAAATGATCAAGGAAGAGAAAAAAGAAAAAGAAAGGAATATAGCATTTGCATTGTAGCTATATGCACTTCCAACATTGTCCTTACCAAAAAATGCAAGTTTTCTGTATTAGAGGATATGACATGAATGCTATTTGAACCCACTTCTGCATTCAGAGGAAATTTGACTTTTCCTTTTGCCACTGTGTGTCTACTTTGGCATTAAATAAATTTTTGTTTGTATGTTTTTTTGTTTTAACTGGCTAGCATTAGCTTTCTGAAGAAATATGTGTTACAGGGCAAATCCAGTTACTTAAAAATCACCGCTGAAAAGATGCTGAACTCTCCAAACTTTTCTGTGGCCATGAACAGACAAAATTGACTGTTAAAAGAGAAAACTGGGAAAACAAATCCACCCGTACTGGCTACACTGTTAAATACCTATCAGAGTCCTCACTTGCCATCGGCATTGTCAAACCCTAAGCCTGGAATGCAAAGCCTGCCAGCCTAGGCCTTGGGACCTCTTAGACACGGAGGCAAGGCAGCTTGCTTGGCACACTCTTCTATGTTGGCAAGCTTTTGTGGGGAGCTTCTCCTAACTGTATCTCAATGATAAGTTGCTAAAATCTGTTCCCATCTTTGGGAAATATCAGTTTACAGAACTGCCTGCAAGCTGAGACCTGTGTGTGCCTGCTGCATCCCGGGACTGGAATAAGGGAGTACAACTGGACTCTGTTCTTTTACAGTAAGTAGCAAATATCTGCAAAGCCTTCCAGCTGAGACAAAAACTAAGATTTAAATTCTCTTTTTCTCTTCTAGTCTTGGGAACAAAAAACTACTCAATTCATATGGATAATGTGCCATTACCTGCCTCCTTCCAGTGGCCAGACCAAAAGATGAGCAGTTACAACAAGGAGGCGATGCTGTTAGTAGCTGCTTCTCCACTGAGAGAACAGCCCCATGATATTGCAGGGTAACAGGTGCTCATCAAGCTGGGAAACAGCACTGTTAATTACTCTCTATCAACTGAGATTGGTGCTAGTTGTGCAAGTCTTTTCTTTTTTTTTTCCCCCTCCTTCCTCATGAGGTTCAACAACGGCAAGTGCAGAGTCCTGCACATAGGGAAAAATAACCCTAGGCACCAGTACAAGCTGGGGGCTGACCTGCTGGAGAGCAGCTCTGCAGAGAAAGACCTGGGAGTGCTGGAGGATGACAGGTTGACCATGAACTAGCAATGTGCCCTTGTGACCAAGAAGGCCAATGGTCTCCTGGGGTGCATTACGAAGAGAGTTGCCAGGAGGTCGAGGGAGGTGATTCTGCCCCTCTTCTCAGCCCTGCGGAGGCCTCATCTCGAGTACTGTGTCCAGTTCTGGGCTGCCCAGGACAAGAGAGACAAGGAGCTGCTGGAGAGAGTCCAGCGTAGGGCTACAAAGATAATCAGAGGGTTGGAGCACCTGCCCTATGAGGAACGGCTGTGAGAGCTGGGCCTGTTTAGCCTGGGGAAAAGAAGACTGAGGGGGGATCTTGTCAATGTCTATAAGTACATGAAGGGAGGGTGTCAAGGAGATGGGGGCAAACTCTTTTCAGTTGTCGCATGTGACAGAACAAGAGGAAATGGGCAGAAACTGAACCACAGGAAGTTCCACCTGAACGTAAGGAGGAATTTCTTCCCTGTGAGTGACGGAGCACTGGACCAGGTTGCCCAGAGAGGTTGTGGAGTCTCCTTCTCTGGAGATATTCAAATCTCTCCTGGATTTAACCCTGTCTAACGTGCTCCAGGTGACCCTGCTGAGCAGGGAGGTTGGACTAGATAATCTCCAGAGGTCCCTTCCAACCTTACTGATTCTATGATTCTATGATTCCCACTTCTGCATGTGGGCTTCAGTGATTTCAGACTCATCTGAGGGGCACTGGCATCTACTAAGAGAGTAGTACTGACAGGTAATGCTTGATATTAGTGATATTAGCCAGTGATTACTGCTTCTCAAAGATACCTGATATCTCACAGCTTGTAAGTATAGGAGGTCAGTTGGTTTGCCAGGCTGAAGGCAAAGTCTTTTTTCCAAGTCAAGCATTCAGTGTCCATTTGGCTACTCTTTTTATAGTAGAAGACACTAAAACACTAACCAAGTAAATATCTGTGCCTATGCAATTAAACATTTTCTCTACTACATGACAAGCAATGAATGGATTCACAAAGGGCTTTATTTAATACTGTTTCTGCCAGGAACACCACAATTTTTCCATCATCACAGAATATTTCTGTAATCCTGTCATATAGTACCTTATAGCCTATATTATTTTTAACTTTAGCGTTGAGACAGTAGAACAATTTTTGTCTTTCTTCATCTAATGACATCAAGGATAATTATTAAAATATATCTTTTCTAGATAAAATCTTATATTGTGCAATCTAGCGATGGGCTATATAAAATGGATGAAAAGGCTTCCAATAAATATTACATTGTTTTCCCTTTGTGTATAGATAAAAGCACTTTTCAAACCATATTGTTTTTACATGGTTAAAGAAGACAATATCACACAGTCATTGGCAGAGTTGGAAGCAAGAAACCTGACTCTGTCTTCTACTCATTTGAGTTGATCACAGCTCCTTCGATCACTGCAATCCAAGGGTAGCATACACAGCTTTTACATTTTAACTGGGAAAACAGTTTCTGAACTATGTCTTTTGTGGTATCTCTGAGCAAAAAGAAACTGCCAAAGAAGTTAAGTACCTGACTCTCTATGTCCTTTGCACAGATTGCACTAAGTGAGCTTCTTTTGATATCTCTCTCTCTAAATCTTAAAAAAGAGGCAAAATGGCTACATTTCATAATACGTGCAGCATATTCTTCTTAGCTTCTTTGGTCTTTAACTAGTCCAGCCCTGTTGATCAAGCTCATCCTGCCTCAGGTCATGTACTGAAGTCACATATCACAATTTGTAATGCCTAAAGACATAGATGAAGAGAACTGGAAACCATATGGAGAAAATTCCTCTAAGACAAGCTAAGAAATGCCTCCATGTCTATATATGTTGGTCAGATACATTTGAAGTTTTTAAACAGTGAACTCATCTGTCATTTCACCTAAGGCTCTGTTGATGTATTTTAGGAAAACTGAAGTATAATTCACTAGATTTTTCATTATCTTTGCCTTTTCTAAAGCATCCTCATATCTTCTCACGGAAACTTCCTGACTAGCCAAGAGAAATACATTTTTTTTCTTTCTTTTTTTTTTTTTTTTTTGTGTGTGCTTTTTGGTGCTGTAGAAGAAACAATAGGCTTTGCCACAAATCCTGTGGGCCTAAGCATTTTGAGTTCCAGGGCTGTGCTTCTAAATGCACTGTGAAACCATCACCACTATAACACCTTGACTATACGGAAAAAGCAAAGCATAAAAGTTTGGGGTGAAAAAGATGGCCAGCTGCATGCTGCCATCCCTTTTGTCTGTGTTATATCACCAGTCCTTACCCAGGGTTTTGGTAAATAAGGAATAATGATTCTGAAACAGTCTGATTCTAACCATACAAAAGCAAAAACTATTCTCTGGCTCAGTCTTTCCAAAGGTTTTTTAGTCACTGATTATAGCAGTTTTGGGGAGCAGAGCAGGAATAGTCAGAGATGCAACTGCAGCATGTATTTGACCACTGACATGATATTAACTGTGCCTTGGGTCAGAATGCTATAAAATGACCATAGCTGTCAAACAAAGGATGTTAACTGCAGGAGTGAGCTGGTTAAAGGGAATACTGAAAATTTCAAGACTTCAGAAAATAAAAATCAAAACACAGTAATATAGAAAAAGATAAGGGCAAGAATTAAAAAGAAATGCTAACTGTTAGTATAGTCATTTATATAGACTTTCAGAAGTGTTTGATTAGGATACAAGTTCTGATGATATTTACTAGGACAAAAAGCCAGAGAAAAGATGTGAATGCCCTGGTGGACATGGTAAAGAGTGATCCAAAGGATGTATAGAGGAATAAGGTAATGAAGCTGATTAAGAGATAAAAGCAGTGGAAGGCTTTCATTTTATTCTCATTGTTACTGCTTATCTGATGGAGGAAAATTAAAAAAAAAGGGGGGGCAAACTGCAGAATAGAATAATAGATGTCCTTCTCGTGTGTATGAACAAGGGAGAGATAACAACAAGAGCAACAAGTGTTGCCTCTGTGTCATGCACAAACTAGACACCGAATATATATGATTTAGAATGCAGCCAGCTGACAAGTAGTGTTGTAGACTTTTTCCCACGTTTTCAATTAGCTTGCTCTGAACCGTGGGATTAGAATTTGACAGTAGTCTACAAAGTCTTTTGAACCAGACCGTGAGGTTTTTTTATACTGATTGGACTTCTGGGTTTGTCAAAGGACAGTTTGTTAACTGTCTTTGATATTTGTTCTCTTTTACTTCCAAGGACAACAGGCTGTAGTGGTCGGGTTGCAGATAGTAACCATTATATCCACTGCTACTAGTATAGATAAGCTAAATTCTTGGAAGGATGCAGTTATGCTTCAGGTCTTTCTTTGCAGTATATTCTCTGTAGAGAGTCATCAATAGGGAAAGTACTTCTCCCTTTTCAGAAACCAAATGTTCCCTGTGGGGTAGGGAAGGTGTGGTACCCTGCTAAGCTGAAAGCTCTCGGGATTCAAACGCAGCCAGTGTCACACAACCCCTTTTCCATAGGATATGCTGAAGCAGCATCACTAGTGAGGAAGGATGTGCTCTGTCAAGATTAGGATCTTAAAAGGAGAATATAGTGTCTCCTTTCACTAGGTGAGGGGGGAAAAAAAAAGATTTTAGTCTTACATATTTAAGCTATGCATTTTGTATCCTTGCTCCAAATATGAACTTGCTCAATATAGTCTACAGCTATATCAGCTAAATCAAAGTCTGCATTTCATTTCATACCACAAGACTTGGAAAATGTGTTACTACTCACCTTAAAAGACAAGTTTACATACAATACCTCGAGAACGGTTTGACAACAGAAAGTCTGGTGTGACATATATTTGACATCCTAAAACCTCAAACTAGTAAAACTTTGAGGTCAAGCAAAGGTAAAATCAGAATAACCCTCTTGAGATTTTTATTGTGTGTGATAGGACCACAAATAAACTTTAAGTCTCTCAGCTTCTAACATGTCTGAACTTGACTGAAAGCTAAAGAGAAAGCTTATCTATTGATTTTCACATGTAAACTAAATGGTAAAATAACCTTGACTCATTAAAGTTGTCAGTGTTGTAGCTGATTTGGATATCTTTGTCATTTGAAAATAACACATAGATAATTTACACAAGTTGAATTGTTCTTAAGCAATTTGCAAAGCTGCAAAGCTTCAAATTTTTCACCTTCATGATTACCTACGACACTTTAGTATTAATCACATTGTTCAGCAGTGGAAATAAATGCTTGTCTATTTATTGAATCTCTATGAAGAGAAATATTTCTCTTTACACTTGTAACTTTTACAGTGGATTGCTTATTGAAATTTTGCCTATGTGTGCACAAAAATTTTGTTAGAAATATGGGATTTAAAATTGCAAATTATTTTGCAAATAATATGTCTGCTGTAAAATATCCAGAATGCCTTACGAATGAGTGTCAGTGCTTGCGCATGTGTAGTATAAATATTACCTATCTTGCCTGTCACATCTAGTCTGTGAGGAGACCAAGATTTTATTTCTAATTGTTTTTTTTTATTACTATCGAATAAAAATGATCCGTTCATAAAAAATTATTAGAGCCGTTTCACCACAAATGTCGTGGTCTAGAATTGTACCTCTAGCTAGGTAAAGCTGCCATCTCTTCTCATGTTGAGAGGGGATTAGTCTTTCTACATATTTGGTAGAATTATTTCAGCTATGCTTCTTGATCTATTCAGTTTTAAAAAGAACAGAGTCAGTCAGTAATAATAAAAACTGCCAAAAAATGGAAAAACTTTGAACACATTGATCATTAGTCTGTATGATATAATGCTGCGGTAGGCTTTAGGCTAAAAAAATTTTCCTTATAGGAAAACATTCACACATGTGTCATGTATGATACTGGTAATGATACTCTACACAAGCACACTTTTTGAGCAGTTTACAATTCTGAAAGGAAAAATGGTGTTCCTTATCCTAAGGCTGTAGGGCAGCTTATTCACCTGAAGCAAAATCACCATGATGTCCTAAATACGAACTTGTTGTAAGAGTGGGTGGGCCTGTACATCAGGAACTTTGACATGCCAAAGAGAATATATTTATCCAACATCATCTTTATATTGAATTATTTGTATTTCCGCATGTGGACTTTTAAGATTTATGCAGAATCTTTGGAGGTAGTTGAAGGGCTGGAATGTACAAGGACTTTCTGAGATCTTCAATTTGAATAAGGTTTTCTAGCCTTTTTAATGGCAGTTCTTGTAATGCCGTCAATGAGATATGCTCTTAGATAGTGTCTCAAGTACAACTAAGACAGCCAAATCTACAGCATGTTTCAAAACCAGAGAGCTGTTACTTTGTATGCAGATGACTCATAGACTCTCGAGATTCTTTCTAGTATATTTTTATCATAAATGTAATGAATAGCACCAAAAACAAATGGATTTCAAAACAAGCAAATATAAATTTAAATACCTCTAAAGGTTTATCCGTAGAATTCGGCTAAGAAAGTCAGGGCTATTTAGGAAAGGAGGAGAAGAAGAAGGAAGCTGGCTGAGCGCTTTACTGGATCTAATGGGACAAGTGCAGTCTGTGTTTACAGGTGCTGTATGGTGAGAGGAGCTTGGCTGAGGAAGTACTGGGTGAAACTGGAGAATGCCAGGTGGAAGCTGTATGTCTGCTCCTACAGGTGCTTGAGTTATTAGGAGCATTATGAATCTAGAAGTGCAGCTCTGCTGCAACTTGCAATGTTTCTTAAGCCAAGCTATGTTTACAGAGCTGTGTCCAGAGCTGGTTTTCTGTCCTCGGTAGAATTCTGCTGGATGTCTCCTAGGAAAAACTTTCTGTTAAGGTAGCATTTTGCTAAGGAAGACTCAGTGTGAGCTTTAAGATTCCCTTCAGTATATAAAAAAGAATACTTGCTGAGGAGTCCAGCACCGATCTTAACAAGTTAGAAGCTCTTCAGGCTTTTTCTCCCCTAAAGAATCACATCACAGAGAATCTACAAAAAGAAAAATCAACGTGTCTGGAAGAAAACTATGAAAATAGCTATATTTGGTAAAAATGAGCAACTTCAAGGCTTGTTTCCTCATGAATGTCTACTGAAATATATATATATATACATATATATATATATAAAGTAGTGTTTGTGACCACAGCTAGGTGAAAAGTTGACTGGGTACTGATGGACACCACAAAACCGGGATAAAAGCTGGGGTTTTTGAGGAGATACATTGTTTTTAGAACTAACATTAATGTAGAATGATACAAACTAGACAAATCAGCTAGAGGGGTTGGAGCTCTCTGAATACAAGGCAACTTTGAAGAAGTTGGCAGGACTTTTCTTTTCAGGGCAGTGATAGATCAAGCATTGTGGGATAGGGATGTTTATGACTGTAATTGTCATCTGTGAAAGCTTGCAATCTACACACAGCCCCTGCCTCCCCCACAAGTACTTTAACATTAGAAGTTAGGAAAAGCGTAGTCACATAAAAATTAGTTGTAAAAGTAGGGATCATGTTTTTGAAGCAGTGAAACAAAATATGCAGCTATTTTGGAAGGAAGCATTTTTAAAAAATAGTCCACGTATATAAAATGAGGAGTAGCTCTTGAGCCAAATTCCTAGCGGTAGATGACAAAGTTGTGCTTTAAATCAATGTTAGGAAGTGTCTGTTGTGCAAAAGACTGTTTTCAGTAGAGACTGTGACAAAACTGGCAGTCTTCTTTCCTCTGGATACATCTTTCCTGGGAAGATTAGCATGGTAGAACAAGGAAGGAGCAGAAAGTATAATAGTATAAGGTGAATGGACACCATAGTGATAGGTACGTTAGAAAGAGTCCAGTAAAACCAAAAAATTTTTCAGTAAAACACAGATTAAAATGGAAAATGGAAGAATGTTTGAATATTAAACAGATTCTAATTGGTGTATGAATTAAAAACTTACTGTAAAAATATTCTTAGAGCTTATTTGCCTTAATTTAAAACTAGCAAGTAATAGTTCACTTGCAAGAAGTGGTTCTGTCAGATCACATAAAATTTTCCTTTTGATGTCAAATAGAAAGCTTCCAAAAGTAAAGACCACTACTGATATAAAGTATGCATGCTCAAGGGCTTATCTTGGTATCCTACATTTGATAAATCCAAACACAAAGACAATTCCATTGTATACTTATTAATGATAAGCTCTAATGGAAAGAACAAGAAATGATACTTCATGTATAAGAAGAAGTATGAAGTGGTTGGGCTTACTTAAACTTGATGGGATTTGTCTGACAAATGGATGATTAAACTCAACTTTTTAATGACAGAATGTAATAGAATGCAGGAGGCAACAAGTTAAATTAGAAGCTTTTTGAGTCAGATATTACACAAGGTTGCAAACATCTTTGGCATTTGTGGATTTAAAATGTGCTTGCTACAAAGTTTGGATGGCATTGCAGCTAGTCATCCGACACAGAATACCAGATCACAAGAGAGATGAACATGAAGTGCTCCACTGATTCAACAAGGTAACTTGATATCATGAGCCTTTCTGATAAAGTGATTTGCTGACTTAAAAATTTTAAAAATGTAAAAGCAACAGTATCAGTGATTGCTGTAATTATCATTATATTAAAAAGGTTGATTTTTCCAAATCTACGATAACTGTTGGTAGAACTTGTATATACATTTAATGTATGAAGCTTTAATAAGTGGAAATTTTTCAAAGATATCCTAATATATACCAATAAAATTAGAACATGAGAGACAAGAAAAAATGTTATATTGGATTTCCTGGCTTTAAGCCACTACAGGCACAATAATAAAACAAATAATAATGTATGATGGAAAGAAAAATGGAAAAGCAAACGGAAGTGGATATAAGCCGCAAGTTAAAACATGTAGGAGAAGTAAAAGAAAGTCAAAGGTTTCAACAAGGTATCAACTGCCTATAGAATTAAAAGTAGTAAGAATTCTTTAAAAAACTTACTGGCAACATCTATAGGTTCACTGCTAGGTTTGTTTGATCAAATACTGATGTATAAAGACAGGAGTGTTCAGCAGATATTTCAATTCTTTATTTGAAATAAAACAGGAAGATGTATTTGTCCCATGTGATGTTGTTGTAATTGAAACTTCACCCTCTGTAGCAAAGTTTTTTGTTAAAATTAAACATTTTCAAGCTAACTGATCTTGATATCATACACTCAGGAATTGCCCTGGATCTCTCTAAACTGTTAACTATAAAGAAATCTTGGAAAACTGGGCAAATTCCAAAGAATTAGAGGTCTTCCAATATTTCAGGAGGGTACAACACATGACCCAGAATGATAGTAAGACTAATGGTGTAAGTTCAGGTAAATAAGAGAATAGTTAATTTAAAACATTACCTATAAAGTAGGTAGAAATATAAGAAGGGGTAAAAGTATAGTTAATACCACTTAATATTACTTCCTGAAAAGTGGTGATTGTCATCAACTTGTATAGGAATTTTTTGTTTTCATTTTTCAATGGGATCATAGACTTCATTGATGATAGCATTATGTAGATACTTGGGACTACCTCAAGCCAACTGACTTAGAACCAAAAGGCATTTTGGTTAAAAAGCTTGCACTCTATGGGGTTAACAGAGCATACAAAATTGGTTTATAGACAGATTGTAGAATTTAATTGTTTATACTCAGATACAGTGAAGGGGCTTTTTCAGTAGCAGTCCCTGAGGTTCAGTTCTTGATCCAATGTTAGCCAACCTTTTTATCAGGAATGTACTTGCTGATATCACATTTTTCCAGCTTGCAGATGAAACAAAGATATGTGGAGACAGCTTACTCCTACAGAGTGATTCGAATGACTTGTTAAAACAGATACAGTTTTGCACCTTTTAATAAAACTAAGTGCTATATAATATATCAGGGAATGAAAAAAGACCGGGGGGGAAAAAAAAAAAAAAAAAAAAAAAACAGAGAGAGAGAGGGAGAGAGAGAGGGAGAAATCAGATTCTGTTTATAGGATCAGGCAATCCTGGACAGTGGTAACTCAGAGAAGGAACATAATAGCTGCTCCATGAGAGACAACTGCTGATCATGAGCTCTTTCTGGAGAATTTTGCTTCATGGCCCACACATCTGTTTGGTATAAAACTACAGAAGATATCACGTAGAAGTGTGGAACTCATTTTCACCATGTACATGGCACAGTAAAACTATGAGTAGGGGTATATTTCCATCTATTCTTCAGAAAGGATGTAGAAAATTAATAGAGAGAGAGATTAAAAAGAGAAATTAAAATTAAAACAAGAAAAATGTGGTGAGAAAGAGTAAACGGGTGCTAAGACCCAAGAGTTCATCCGTTGTTCATTTTGTCAAAGCAGCAGCTGAGTGGAGTACCAGTCTCTCTAAGAAAACTTCCAAATCATGGTGATATTAAAATATTAAAACATAGGGTAGATTTACCACTGGAATCTTGAAAGCAAGATCATTTGTCCTTTTAAGAAATGTACATACTTCCAAGCCTTGAGTAAAGCTCACTGACTAGTCCATGCATCTCTGCAGTGGTCCTTTATGGCTTAGGATTCTGCAGTTCTGCACTTGTAATTCCACAATGAGATGATAATTTTAACCAAATCTACCCTCGGCTTTCAGTAAGTCACTTGTATGCATTAGGAAGGCTTTCTCTCTTTTCAAAAGCACAGTTAGAGTTTCCTTTCTTTCTACCACATCTCCTCCTTCTCCAACAATCCATTTCAGGAATTTCTGACTAAGCATTAGATTCCTTTTCACACTTCTGGCTGATCAACTTACAGTGTTCTCTGTATAAATCCTAACTTATCAGTCTTAACAGTAGACTCTTCCAGCTTTTCAGGCCCATATTTCTTGGATAACTACTGGCTTCCAGGCTCCATGCAATTTTATTTTACATGTAACATTAGATCCTTAGGCTCAGTGCAGGATTTCTCATGTAACAATTGGAATTACAGACTGAATAAAGGACTCCTTCTGCGAGAAGGTATTGTCTGACAAAATTCTCTCTTTTTGTCCTTATTCTGTTTCTCTATTTCCCCACCTTCTCAGTCAGCCTTTGGCTGCTGCCTCCTAAAAATGGATGTCCAAAAATCTCACAGTAATTCTAACAGTTTCAAAAAATGTATGTGTTGATAGACTGCAGTAAAATGTCGTGATATCTTCACTATACAGAAAAGGTGATCTCAAGAGGTTTCAGCTATAATGTAACTGGTAACTGAAAACAGTTTGGGTTATGATGCAGAACAGTTGTCATAATACTAGTCAGAATTTAGGAGTCTGAATCTAGCTTCTTTTACTGTGCCAACATGTGGGGAGGGAGAAGTATATCAATGTTTATTTTCTGTCTTGAAACTTTTTCTGTGGTAATGTATTTGTCATTGCTATATTGAACTGTCTCAGATAAATATGCACACGTTCTCACTCTGATGGGGTTGTGTAAGGATGTGAAAATATATGAATGATTCATATATGAATATATTGTGCAGTAAAACTTATCATTTCTCGTCTTTGGAAGAAGATACTATTTGGTGGTGAAAAACATTGTGGCCTGATCCATCTTTATTTTCCTTTATGTTTGCCTGACTCTACATGCCAGAGGGGAGATTGATAACTTGGTAGTGTTTCTTGTGAATCAAAAGGATAATATTTGTACTTGCTGAAAATCTTTTTTTTTTCCCCAAGAAACAAAAAGCTACGTGGTAGAACATAGCTTTTTATGTGGTATATAATTTGACGACCAAATACATTCAAATACTGTATTGCTTTTTTTTAACATATCCTTGCTTTACATTTCATATTTCACATGCTTAGTATTTAGTTGTACCTGAGCAATCTAGATTTCCTGACTTCGTTTCTATTTCTGCTTTGCTTTCCACTGAAATATCAAATGGTCAGATAATGAACTTGGAGGAAAAAAAAAATGTTGTGGTAATCTGTTCATCATCGTATAGGATATCCTTTGTATCACTCTTTCCATTCAGGGTGCTGCTGCAATTAATGCAATCATTCCGTAACCTGGCCTTTCATGGCAATAACACTGGCCTTCATATTGCCTGTCTCCTATTTTCTATTGTATAAAACTTTTCACTGTGGATCTCAGCATGGTTTCAAAAATGCATCTCTCTTATTCTTTATTTTATCACGCAACCTTGAAATGAGAAGTTAATTTCTATCACAAACTTGACCTTTAATGCTGTTGAGCCTTGTTTTTTCTCATACTTTTTCTTTAACCTTTGAAGATACAAAAGGCATCTAAAACCCATACAGAGCGTTAAATCCTAAATATTTTCTAAGCAGCTATGATCTACTTGCCACATTAGAGTTGTAAATTAAGGTCTCATGTGTTGCAGAAACCAGCCTTCCATATCACAGTTTTCTCCCCTGAATGAGGCAAGAGTCAGTCAGTAAATATATGTGGTCAACCTCAGATTTGCCTCACTGGGAGTTCACATGTATTTTTAACTGCCTTCAATTGTTAATGTATTCCTCAAATGAGATGCATCACCTTGAAGAATGACTTTTTGCCCTCTGGGAATATGCCAAACAAGTATTTCATTCACTATGATAATCAGTTCTACCTCCAGCAACATATGAAACCCAAATTTAATAGGCACTAGTGATTAGGTTTTAAGACACAGAGTCATCACTGTCCACTGTAACAATAAAAATAATAATAATGTGGTGGGGGGAAAGCAGGGGAAAAAAACTATATTTGCTTTTAGGAATCATTAATACGTGCAATGTAACTGTCAACATTTCAGAATATACTTAATAAATGTCATGTGTCTTCTGATTAAAGAAATAAAAATAACAGCAGCATTAATTTATGAATTTAGAAATTTCCTTAGCATTAATAAAAGCTACCATTTTAGTTTTCCTCCATGATTTAGCTGTATAATCCTGGAAGAAAATAAATAAATAAATAAATAAATAATAAAAAAGGAGGGAGAGGAGTTACACATCAGATTTTTTAAAAGCTTATAATGGCCAGACTTGTAATGAAAGAAAGAGAATGTGAAAGAGAGAAGGAGAAAATTTATCTCCCCACAACGTTTTCAGTGTTCACATTGCTTAAGACCCTTCTAAAGCTAAACTTTTAGAGAAAGCGGAAAGAATAGCTATACAGCGTTACAGAAAACAGCAACAAAAAGAATCAGCCTTTAAATCAGCAGTTTAGGTCGTGGACAGTAAATGATACAGTGTTTCCACTTTCTTGGAACTGAGAGCAGCAGCAAATGAAGAAAGATGCCCGTGACAGGGTGCGGATGATGGGAGCAGGCTAGCATTATGAATGATATGTTAAGTGATTGGCTCAGATGGGATCACGGGATTGCTGCCTTTTGCAGATGCTGATTTTCATCTATATTGTTTGCCTCTTTCTCAGAAAGGCCTAACATATGCAGAACGTGCGTGCACGCGCATGAGCAATATAGGCAACCGCAGATATACATTTATATGATGCCTCAGATATTCATATATGTTCAGGAGCCACCTTATTCCCTTTAACGTCCTTACACCTGATCCGTTTAGCTAATCAGGGTAGTTTACTACAGCAAAAACCAATAAACTATGTTTTACATGAATTAGTATCTGTCTGTTCTCCTTATTCTGAGAAGTATAAAATTTCTTTTTTCGTTTGTCTAGAGCATTAGAAGGGAAAATGCAATTTTTTGTTACTAATTACTAATTCTGAAAGGTATCATCTGATCTACTAAACCACATAAATAAAAGAAATAGTATTTTTTACCTAGTAACAACATTTAGTCTAATAGGAAGACATACTGAGGTCCTGTTACATTTTCTTTGATGTGCTTTAAGCTGCATACCGTGCATTCTCTGCTTTCAAACTATCAGGCATTACCGGGTTCATTTAGTCTGCCTGCTTCTTTGTGTGGACAAACAGAAAGATAAAATGATGCTTAACACTGATGAGATATATCAGAAACACATGCATACAATTAAACATAATACTAATATTGAAGTTTTTTTTTTACTAAGATTATCCTAAGCAGCACTTCTGAGCCATAAACAACCTCTAACTCAAAGCTCCATGTCTGAACATTAACTCTTTAGTGCCTCATGCACTTATTTTAAACCCAGCCTCATATTCCTTGTATATTCTTGGTTTGTGATTGAAAGAAAAAGTTGAAAATTAGGGGATGTATGTGTAAATCACATATATAAAATAACATCTTAAACTATTTTTTTAATATTCTGCCATGAAAAAAAAATCAAATCTCCCTTCATTTACCAAACATATACCATTTTTATTGTGCAGTTTAGAGCTCTGTTTCGTTTGTTGCAAAAGTTTCTACCATCTAAAGACACGCACACAAAGGCATGTAGACATCTAAACACTAATAAGGATGTGCTAGTTTTCACCTGAATAACTTGTCAGAGATTATTCATTATGTGGATAGTTATGATGGCCGTGATAAAATTTAGAATGATATTATTTAAGGACATGCAGTGTGGTAAATCTGTATCTGGCAAAAAAAAAAAAAAAAAAAAAAAAAAATCCAGATAACTATTCAGTTTAAAGTTTCTTGATTTAAAACTTTATTCTAGATCAGGTCAGTAGCATTTATGTAACAAATTTCTTGTTGCAATGCTATCTTTTCACTGAACATTTACCAATTGCTTGTGGGGAAAAATAATGAATTCCATTTTTCAGAGCAATAAATATTGATAATTAAACTAATGAAGTATTTTTTTTTCCCAGGCTGGACACAGAATTGACCCAGGTGCTCATTATTAAAACTTTTTAATATATTTTTGCAGAATGAGAAAATGAACATCAGTGAACCAATATAATTAGCATGCCTTCTAAATAGATGATATAGTTATACACTTGTTAGTATTAGGGGATCCTACAAATTTCATTTACCAAGATACAGCCCAGCAGGCATTTTCTAGTGAAAAGGGCGCCTGAGAATCCCCAGTATACCACTCAGATCACCCCCTGAGGGGAAACGCAACTTGCATTCAAATCAAACGTTTTCCTATCAAATGCTCTACTAATGGCTTTCCTATGAGACCCAAGCCTGTCAGTCACCTACTACCTATTTAGACATGTTAGAACAGAATTCGTTGTTTATTTGTATTTCATTGAAGTGAGTCTGTTTTCTCATATTGAATTTGTATCCAAACCCCAGGTTGTCAATACTACTTAGTCAGATCTTCTGTTTGTTGTGTTTTTCTCTGCATGCGATCCAAGGGAAAAAATAGTGTCACTCATGCCGGTTTCAACCCTCCTATAAATCCATAAGCAATGTATTAACTAATTTTATAAAGTAACTAGCACACATGTCAGAGGCTCCAGGAAATGGTTCTCATATCAAAAGCTATTTTGTCAAATTCAGTGATGCCTTTACTTTGCTAAGATTTTCAGAAAGAGAAGCTAGAAAAACAATCAACGTAAGGAAAGACAGAAAGGTAAAAATCAATCATTATTTTTAATGTTTCTCCTAAATTACAGTAAGCTTAATTGCTTTAGTTAAAAACATTTTGACTAGTCAGTAGCTATACTTGACTGCTGTGATTTTTTGTGAAAATTATTTAAATGAATTCTGTTAGCAACCTCTAAGTTAGTTTACTTGAGCTTAAGCCTAAATCTGTGCATTAAACATTCCATAAAAACAAGAACTAAGTGTTATGTTTGATATGCACTTCAAAAGCCTAAAAGGCCAAAGAAAGCCCTTCCTTAATTATTGAAGAAGTGTCTGTAAAGGAAACATGAGCAAATAGCATTCATGCTTTCATCCCCAGTAACCTTTTATTGTCCTTTTCTTCAGATGGCCAAGTCAGTATATTTAATAAAGGGAGCAGCAACCATCAAAGAAGGCAGGGGTCTAATAAATGGTCCTGATTAAAGGCCCTGACAGGGTATGAACTTTGCATAAATTTTCTTATGGTGTCAGGCTAGGATCCTGATTGAAAACCCATTAACATAATCACACATTTAGAGGAAATGCTGTAATGTATCAAAAACATTTCCCTTAGTGTAATAATTTTAAGGACATTAAAATGCAAATGATAATAAGGAGCTGTGTTTTAGTGATGTTCTGAAAGCTTGATTATTCAAATATTTAGTATGAAATATGGAAGCTCCTTTAACTAATGCATCTACATGATTTCAAAGATTTAATCTATATTTGTACTTGAAAGACTTTTATATCACTACTGAATATTTCCTGTTAATTTTAGACTTGCAAAATCCAGCTAGAAATTTAGTTTAAATGGTACTGCTAAGTGTTAAGCCCTTTTAACCTGCTTAAAAAAATGTCTTGAAGCCAGCTATGCTCTTTTAATATGTATTAAATTATGAAGTCTGTATTTTGGTATTGTTTGCTTTAAAAAAATAGTTTGAAGAATTCAAATCATCCTTTTTTTCTGTTTCTATTAAAATATATGCTTTTTTACAGATTGGCCATTGAAGCACAGCAGTGATATTCTTTAATGCTAATTTTTAACAATAAAAGAAACACTATCCTCCCACACACAAATAGCCATAATTATGTAAAGAATGACTGCTTCAGACTGATGACTTTCAATATGCTTGAGTCTAGCATACTGGTATAAGAGGCCAGAAAGGTCAACAGTAATTCATAACTGCTATAAAATTGTGTAGCATCCTAGGGCTTCTGGAGGATGCTGACATTATCATGCTTCTTCTGCTGGTTTGTATATGTAAATTTGTGATAGGAAGTGCACTGCTTTGCCGTATCTCATGCAGAGCATCAATCAGGCAGTAGAATACATCAGAGTATTTTCATTATGCCTAGTTATTTACTGCATCAGAAGAAATTACCCTGGCAAGCCAAGCGGCCTTCTCTGGATAGCATGATATGACCAACCAGGTTTCAGCTCAGGAGTCTTGTAAACATTACAGGATTAATCTCACAATCACAATCATCAATCTTTCCTAGTCCTGCCTGGGTGCAACTGCGGAGATTGGTAACCAGGCAATGTAGATTTAAATTTAACCCTGAACATCAAGAGCTATATGTCAGATCCATGCACCATATTACAAATACCTACATTTTTACTCCAGCTTTAGTATAAAATGATGAAAACATAAAATTTTTGCACTTCAAATTCATGTCTAATTTTTCAGCCTCGTCTTTGATGCATTACTGGGAAATGAGAAATATTCTAATAAAGATACGTTTCAGAATATCAGACTCTAATACTAAAATGATGCACCATGATTCCTAAATCTAATGCATGTATTTGAGACAACTGACACTGCAGTAAAATGTGAAGTAGTAATTTAGGCCCAGGACCAGACTTGGGCCCCTTGGCACCAAGCCATTAGAGGTTAGGGCACTGTAGGGGTAATGCACTTAGCCTCTAACAAATGGAGCATTAAATACATCACGCTGACTCATAGGTGGCACTGGCACCAATTGCTGAAACAAGTGCTTGCTAGCCCTCTTGCCAAAAGGGAAAAGAAAGGGATTCTGGCACACTTAGCTGCTCTATGTAAAAAGGAGAAGCTGGGAAATGGGCGCAGCCTATATGAATGTTTCATCGTTGTGTGCTTAACTATGTACAGTATATAACCTAGCCTATTGAGATAATGCGAAAGATAACATATATTCATTTTTTTTGAAAGTCGGCTGGAAATAGCAGTGATAGTGATCATTTTTCAATAGTCAAGAAACAATAAATATATAATGAGCAGATCACATATAGAGACTGCGTGGCAGTTTAATTTGAACTCTGATCTTTATTTTTCCTCCTGTCCAAAACACTTCTTGCAATATGCATCCTAAACATTTTTCTCCCTCTCTCTCTCATTCTCTGTCTCTATTTCCGTCTCTCTCACTGTCTCTCTCGCTCTCTTTCTTATACACACACACACACACACGCGTGCATGCACACACGCAGTCTTTCTGCTTTATAGAATGCCAATATGAATTGTTAAAAAGCTTAGACTACTTCTATCCTTTACAGAAATATTCATTTCCATGATTTTGTGCCTTTCCTTTTATTTAATCAGAATTGCAGGCACTTTACTGCTATATATAAATGTATGCCTTCCATAATAGGTTCCTGCTTAATAAGAGAGCTAGCCAATGCCAACTAAATAATCTGTATATAATATGCAATGATCATACACATTTGGTCTTCAAGAAATGATGAAAACTGTGGAACATTATGCTTAGCTGCTGCACACATTTAAAACCACTGATTTCAGAGATGCTTCCTGTTTTACGCCAGCTGAAGGACTCATTTAGAGCATGCTTTCCTTTTTGAGATAAATAGTTAAATACAGTGAAGTTAGGTATATCTCAGTGAGTGCTTACTCCATTATTTCTGCCCGCAATCCTCCTCCCTCAAATTGATTTTTTATCTTTTGACCATTTGAAATAACTAATAACCTGATATATGTTTGTGACTGTATCTAGTCACATGTCGTACTTTTCTCGGGTCCAGTAAAACCCACAACACCTAAGTCTTCCAGGCAGGTAAAATAAATGTGTATCAGCTCACACTATTTGACAGATCAGCATGATGCATGGCGGGGGTGGGGGTAAGTGGGAGAAAAACTTATCTGTTTGCAAGCCAGAGTCACAAAGCTCTTTAGGAGGTAAAAAATGCATGCATATAATATGATACCAGTATAATTCTCTGTTCTATATTGCCTGGTATCATAGAAAGATTAGGCATTTCTTTGACTATAAGCCAATAGAAATGTCTTGGGTGGGTAGGAAGGGATGAGAATAATATAGAAACTAACTTGGGCTGTCCCCTCTGTACAAGTTACACCTCTTGTCTTCCATGTCTGGGAAATCTGCTGTCTTTGGGCAGCCTGGGGTCTACCTGTGTCCTTATGAACGAGATCTTGTATTCTTCTACTCATGTACTGTTAAGGAGAGCATACTGGAGATGGTGAGCAAGCATGCAGCTCCATATGCACTCATAAACTTTCAACACTCCTAACATGCACTGAGCAGCTACCGCATTTACAGACACTGAGCCTGTGTCAGTATGTGAGGCAATGCCACTGTCTTCATTCTCCTTGAAAAGACTCCGTAAAGCAAAAAAGCTTCATTCTTTCCTTCTTTCCAGAATTCTATTAAAAAAATAGATTAATCTGCTTGTTCAGTGTTAGAAGACAGTGATTTTTCCTCCATTTAATATTAACTGATGACATAGAATAAGAAGTGACTTATTGTAAACTATCACAGAAAGAAAAGCTCTCTGAAAATTCAGCCCTTTGCTAAGGGTGAACCCGCAGTATGACTAAAGGCAGGTCACTAGACTCTAAAATTCAAGGAAGCTTGCCCAAGAGAGTGTTGTAATACACATCAGCTTATTAATTTAGAGTCCTGTTAGTGACAGGCCACAAACCCACTCATAAATTTATAAAGAGTAAAGGACTGAACAGAACTATTCAATTCCAGAAATTGCTTATGTGTTTGGTGAATTATGAAATATAAATTTTGAATCTTTGCACTGGATACACCTAGGAAATTCTGAACTGGTAACGTTTCATAGTCCAGGCAGATTTTTTTTTTTTTAAGTCTGTGAATGACATTGAAGTTTTTGCCATTTGTGAGGCCTAGGATTTCTAGGAGAAGCCTTCTCTCTGGGGTTCCCGCTGATGTGCTTGAGCATTTCCAGCTGCTGCTGCCCGCACAAAAAGATAACTGTAAATACCACCTTGCAGTAGGAGCCAAAGAGACTGACGGGAGCCCTGAGGGAGAGAAGCACCTCACAGCTAGGGAGGTACCCAGTATTTGGAAGGACTCTTAGGCAGTGAGGTGACACCATGACCAAAATATATTTCTATGACTCTTATCCTCCAGTCTTCCTATTTGCATTCCTATCTGCAGAGCTACACACTAACAAACTCAGTGGAAGTTTATGAAATATGGTGGCATTAGCTATTGTTTTGCCGAAAAGCAGTGCCAAAGTAAGAGGGAACACTCCACAGCCAAATGCTCCGGCTAACTATGACACTGCCTGCAGGATGTCCTACGAGGAAGGATAGATGAGATCGCTTTAGCTATGTACAGTTTTGCAAGGCTTAAATTCTGCTCATTTATATAAGTTAGCATGTGGTAAGCAAGGATACGAATTTACAGAGCACTAACTACAGAACCTCACAAGACTTGGCTCTTTGTTTATGTGCTGTTTAGATAAGTTCTTTAAGAGAAGTACTCTATTTTCATAGCTGTCAAAACAAGTACCTTTTTGTATGAATGCTCCTAACATGTATTCCTTGGTGTTGCCCACTCCACTTTCTACTAAGGGCTATTCCTGCACAGAGTAGTCGGAGTGTTATAAATTCACGCTAATGCTTACTAACATCTATCTTCTCCATCTAGACAAGCCCTAGCAAAATGGTGGCAGAGCTGAAGGTAAGACCTAAAAAACATTCTTTAATGCAGAAGCCTGAGATTTTCTCCCCAGCTATCACCTTGGCTTATCCCAAACTCATTTGAGTTAACATGGTACCCTGAGAGCAACGATTCTCAAATAGAAATAATCAAAAGTCATATAATACAAGAAATGTATGAAGGCATCAGTCTACTGGCTTACATCTAATCACTGCAATCTCTTCTAGGACTAGCTACTTCTCCTTTCAGGAACGGCATCCTGTACTCTTTAAAAAGCCTCCATAAAATTATATTCTTAGATTTGCTGCTCTGAACTCTCTTACTCCTCTTAACAGTCTGCCTCTGTCTTATCCCTTGCATCAGACATGATCCAGCCCTAACCTTCTTTCACCTCCTCAGAGTAAATTTAGGATGCTCTAAGAATCTAACTTAAGCTCTTATATAGTACCTATCACCATAGTATGTATCAGCTCGGCATCTCCCAAGACTTGGTTCTCTGTATCTGCTTAGGTTATAAAGTCTTAGAGGAAAATACTCTGACTTCCTACCTGTCTAAATAGCCTAGCCTACTGTTTGCACTCTATAAATAAATTGTAGTAATATTAAGACAAATCTGCAGGTGAATGTAAAAATGTTAACTCATTTTACCTACTCATAGCTTTACAGTATTGGAGTCACTTAATAGAAGAGTATTAGCAACACTTTAGGGTTGTCCAACTGAGGAAGAAAAGGGAGACCTTCACCACGTCAGGCAAAGCCTAGAAATGCATATTTGCTCTACTTCACATCAATCTGTCAGCAGGCTTGGAAGCAGTTCCAGAAAGTAGCTGGAGCTCCCCACTCCACCAACAACTAAGTTGGTGACAATGACAGACTGGTAAACATTTTATAATTTCACAGGAGCTTCATCCCCTCTGTGTGTGTGAACCCAAATGTAGAAGAGTATACAGAAAGCCACATTCCCTCATGGGACAGGGAGCTCCTACCAGTTTGGGTAGAGATGGCACCATATATTTTAATGACCACTTCAGACAAGTGTCTGCTACTCATGCACTGATGAATGTTGTCCATGCTTAGTATCTCTAACAGAACTAGGATGAATTAAAATAAAACTAGGCAGACTAGATGGAAACCATCCAGTCAACAGCCCTACCATAATGTTATAAAGTGATAGAATAAATATTTCCTCTGTCTTCAATTTCAAAGTTTTTTACTTTGAACATAAATAGTTTTGAGTAATAAAAGCTCAGACTGGGGGGAACATTGATTCTAATGAAAACTGGTAATTCTGAATGTTGACACATCCTCCCTATTTAAACACTACAACTTTGCTTGGAAAACATATTAACTTGAAAAAATCAAAATATAATAAAATACTTTTGATTAGTAGAGGTTATTTATATGGACTTTTAGACGTAGGAATATCTTAATGTACATTTTCCTCAAAACATTGCCAAAAATACCAAAGTTAACTTGTAATGCAGCAGCAAATATGCACAGTATATTCTTAGAACTAGATAAAATATAGATTCTGTGTTAAGGTAGTTCCTGGCTATGTCCAAGACATAAGCAATTTAATGTTGCAATAAAATACAAGTAAAAACACTAAAATGAAGGTTCTAACTCCTGTTACCTGATAATCTACTCCCTTTTCCTCATTCTTCTTTCATTTCTTTCCTTGCCTAAATTAAATATTTGACAAGTCAGCTTTCAGTAACCAAAACAGAAGTTGAGTATTTGAGTGTATTAGTACACAAATAAGTGACCCTATTTTACCTGCAGCTGTATAAACCTTATCTCCATCCCAACTCATCTCTCTTTTCTTTTGCTCTTGGTCAGCATATCATGCAAGTATCCCCAGACAGTAAGCTTCTTGGGAAGAAAGTTGCCAGATGCCACTAATTTTATCAGTACATGTAATAAATCCATACTTCTCATGTTCAAAAGTAAATTTATGATGTCTACCAGAAATATTCTGCTCATAGCTATTCTTAAGCTCAACTGATTTTACATGTATATGCTCTTTTGCACTATTATAGGAAAATTTGTTTGTGATAAGATGTGGTTTGTATTACATTTTGAAGTATGCAAGATTTTTCTAATTACTTCCAGAGTCAGGAACCTAATATAGGAAACACTTTTAAGCATTTGAACATGGGTTCCATACACTTTAGCATTTTCAATAAGTGCAGTTGCATTGGTGAAGCTTGGAGAGAAGCCAGTATCTAAAATGTTAAGGTCTTAAATATACGGACCAGGAAGTTGATTTGTATCTGGATAATGAATGCAGAAATCCATTAGAGTGTGCAGATTTCCATTATGATCTCTTGGCAGGTTTTCTTGCTTAAGAGGTGGGCTGCTGAGTGTTGCACAAGATGAAACTTCTGTGGGGCCCTTAGACCCAGTTAGCAACATGGAGATGATAAAAGCATGAATCACAGTTTCCAGATCTGCCTTTGACAGGAATAGGCACAGCCTCCTGGGAAAGTGGAAGAGCAACCATTTCTTACCACAATTATCTCTGTCATCAGGATTATCAGTGAATCTAATACAGCCTCAAGACTTTCCCATTATCAATTAGTGGGGGGGGTATCCTCTGTTGAAGGTCCAGTCAAAGTTTCTAATAGTTTCTTTTGGAGTTTTCTGTTAACTTAGCTTCCATTTAAGAGGTCACTTTAAAAATATGTCTTGTTCAGCTGATTATAAGTAACCTTTTAGCTACTCAGGTACTTTTCTTAATTTTACCTTCTTTTTTATTTTTATTTTTTTTTTATTTTTTTGCAATTTTATGTTCCCTCTTTCGGATGTTGCACTGACTAGATAAGCTGGGATAGCAGTGGAAGAGCACTGAAAGTACCACAAAATTATGACATTGCAGTTACCTCACAAATCTAATTGTCTCTGAAAAGAACAGGTCAGACTGCTCCTTGTAGGACTCCATACAGATATCTTCTGGATGGACAGCTAGGCCACAGTTCACTGAGATGTATTTAATGTTTGTGCACCACTGTGGATATGATTCATAGTCCTGCATACCACAGGAAGAAGGACAAGACACTAGAAATGTGGTAAAACTGCTTCAATGGTTCTATTAAGTGATATATTAAAGAAATATTCTTTAGTAACTTGTCCTTACTTTACTGCTTGCACTATCTGGAAAAGATTATAGTCAGTCAAGACTATATTACTTATTAATGATATTCAATTACTAATGTCTCCACACCATTTCTGAGGACCTATTATCCTCCCTTAAACAAGAGCTAGAAAGTTAGGAAGGGTTGTAGCAGTCATTGCACCAGATATTAGGAATTTCTGTATTATCTTCTCTCTCCTTTGGAAAATTCCCACTATTTACTGAAGTTTATGAGGGAAGTAGGACTGGCAGAGAATCTGATCTTGTCCCTAGGAAACACTAAGCATTTATTTTACTGCCTTTTTTGCCTACTGGATTTCAGGTTATTGGTATTTCTCCCTAGTAATAGCTGAAGCATGTCTGAATTCTGCCTGGAGGAATGCATCTCTAGACTGTTTCTTTTTATCTTTGCCTTGACCACTCACAGGTGCCAACTGCCCTGCTGACCATCTTACTTACTATAGTTCTTAGACCCGGACATTCCTAAGGTCTGTCTATCCTAAATCTTACTTTACCCCTGTAATAAGACCCAAGTAATTACCTTAAGGATAAGCACAGTGACTCTTCCCTAGGCAAGAGAAATAAATGTAAGAAGGCTTCATAGCACCTGAGCCTGAATCATTCCAACACAGATCTTCCTCCTTTTGGGGGTAAGGCTTGTCTTTCTAAGAAGTAGTTTGTAGATAGGCTGATTAACACCTCTAAAATAAGCTATGAGTTTTCCTTAACTGGATCACCAGAAGATATCCATCACAACCACCTGAGCTGCCTGTAATGTCTATTCTTACATGAAGCCTGATTGTGAGGGCTCGAATGCATTGACGTAAGTCATTTTTTCTCACAACAACCTTCTCATTGACCAGTCAGAAAAGGATTTTAGAGAGCATTCGAAAGCAGGTGAGATCACTCTGGTCAAGTGTTTATTGTATTAAAAGATCTATTGCACATTATAGTGGTTGGGAGATTTCTTTCCGTGAACCAGCATTTATGTTTCCGGTCATTAAAGTAGCCAGTTGCACTTTGCTAGCTTTTATTAGCTATTAGGGTCAGGAATTTGCTTAATAAATCATAATAACATATGTGAAGACATTTTTGCATCTCTGAAAGTATGCAGCGCATTATTGGCCATGTCTATGTAGATGCTACCTTTTTTATCGAGTGTCTGAATGTGTTTCTGTATTCTTCAAAATACAGAAGAGTTCTGGGTACTCCATAAATTAAAGGGGATTTTTGATTAGGCTGTGGTCATATAAAATTCATTTTGCAGCTTTCTGAGCTTGTTTAGAAATGCAGAAATATTTGTTTATGTTTATGCTGGAGAACGATGTACATGTACATAGAGCACCAGAGAGAACAAAAAAATGTCTAGGTTTTCCAGCCTAGTGAAGGGAGCTTTGAATTGCTTTTATTCCCCTTGATCCAGTGCATATATATAGAAACCAAATCTGTACTGGCCACAAGAGTGAGGATGGCAGAGGAACTTCTATGACCATATAGTGTTACAGTCTGTTTTGGTTTTTTTTGTTTCTGTTTTTGTTTTTGCAGAGGAAAACTTTCAAAGGTATACCATGACTGTTCATCCAAAGCAAACTTCAGTCACAACATAGATTTTATATATATTTTGTTGATTGGTGTATGTGCACACTGGATGTACATGCATGTCGTGTGTGTCTGGGTATGTGTCTGGGTGTGTCTGGGTGTCTGTCTGTGTTGTGTATTATGTTTAACCTCAGACTCCTTTCTTCCTTTCTACCCAGAGTTACCAAGAATCTCTAGCCTATCAGAATCCATGTGGAAATGTTAAGGTATATGCTTCCTTTGGTTATTCACTGTACATTTTTTTCTATATTCATGTATCTAAATATGCACACACTGCAAAAATAAGGAATTTACATTAGCTGTCAGTAAAATGTTATATATCTTTTTATATTGAAAAGTGGATACAAAGCTCTACAGGACTGGGTGGATTTTTTTGTTCACTGTGGTACTTTGTACCACTGCCTTAAAAAATCCTCATCTTTGAATTCTTACTGTACAAAACAACAGAGCAGAACTCCAAAATGTGGAGTTTTCTGCGAACATCACATTCAAGAAGTGAGCTTAAAGAAATAGCTCTCATGCTTCTCTGCCTCCACTGTTAAATAAATAACATTTATACATATATATATATATATATATATATATATATATATATATACATACACACACACACCCAAATTGTTCAGTCTTTGGAATGGTCTTGCTTCAAATATCTTTCTTTGCTGCTACATAAAAAATATCAAAAGTTTATAATTGAGATGACATGTTGTAAATCTAACTATGATTTCAGTCTCTAATATTTTTTTTTCTTTTATATCGGTATATAACAGTTCAATTACTTGAGCTCAGACTTTGCTCTTCCCTTCCCATTGCCATCTAGACTCCCTATCCTACCAGAACAAATGTGGAAAGGTTATGGCATCAGCTTGGTGCTGGTGTTCTGTGGAGATGTCCATGTGTGAAAGGAAGAAGTAGTAGTCATGGGAACTACTTCAATCTGGAGATCTGAATAGCAATCTCAGAGTGGTTTTAGGGTCACTTTTCTTTCTTTTCTTTCCTTTCTTTCTTTTTCTCCCCCAAGATTTTACTGTATTTCTTTTTTTCCCCCTCGAGTTTAGAACCTTGCATTCATACAGCACTGCACATGGTGGGACCTTAGTCCTTACTGGGACCTCTAAGTGCTACCATTATACAAATAAAAATAAAATGAAGTTGAAGAAAACAAGAGCCCTATGGGCTGGTTTGTAATGCTCCTATCTCTTCTTCATCAAAATTAAACCAGCTGAAAGATAATACTAAGTAAGGGTGGGGTTTTTTTATGTTCAACCAACTGTACATTTTCATAACACACACATGAAATGAGTGCATGACTCATTTTCAAAAAGAAATGATAACCCCCACATTTGTTTGGTTTTACTAAGCAGGCTGCTCTATATACAATGTTTGGTGGCATCCTCTTCTCCTGAAGAAATAGTCATTTTTGAAGGGATTTAATCCTATGAGAAAATGCTTACTTTATAATTGCTATTATTGTATTATTTTAACAACTGTAGTCTGTTAAGCAAATCCACAAAAAAATGCTTAATACCACAAAAACAGATTGAGCTAAGTTTATGAAATTTACAGATTACCTAAAATGCTAGGAGTTAATTACAGTCTGCTTTCCCTGGCATGTCAGCTTGATTAAATTTGGAGTTCCAAGATGAATTGGCCCAAATTCATTAGTGTTCCCCGGGTGCGTGTGTTGGTCAAGGTCAAGCGAAGCACATTGACTGTAGTGTTAGTCAGGAGGGGGAAGGGATTCTAAAGAAGGTGGACTCTTAAAAGGTCTGGGGTTGCAGCAAGAAACTTTGATACTTTTTAACTTAATAAATCTTGACAGCCTAATCATGGCTAAGCCTTTGCAGTGTTATTGGTACAGATGGCAAAGCTAGACATATTTAAAGAGATCTCAGCAGCTAGTGGCAGGAGAGCATTGAATCCAAATGCACTGTTGGGCTCTCAGAGAAAGTGCAAGAAGGGAGGATAAAAAGCTACACAGCATTTCCATCTCTTGACATCTCCAGCAGCCTCAGATACAAAATATGATAAGGCTCCTGCTGAGCTAATAAGCCCAACAAATGTCTGTGTCCGTGAAGTAGATGAAGTGGGATCAAGTAGTTGGGGGCTGCTGTATGAAAATAAGCCAGCACCCAGGGTATAATGGCACTGTAGAAAGCTGCAAGGTCAGGCTGATGACAGAAACACTGGATAAGTAGAGACCCCATCAGTAAAACAGGTTTGCCTGCTGGATCTGAGCCACATAACTATTAAAAAAATCTCTGTGTTTTAGAAAGCTCATCTAGTTTAGTAAATAAAAGGACAGTGCTTGGTTCTGTTATATGAAAGACTGCAACAGTTTGCTACTTATCCCCACATAGATTGTATGATGAATTGTTTCTCTGAAAAATATTGCATCACGACAGACCTGAAACGGGGCTTTGATTGCAACTACAAGAGATTTTTAAAGAATGTAGTAATGTCAGATGAACCATAGATTTGTTCAAGGCCTGCTGGCATGTTACATTGTTTTTCTCTTAATTTCTTGTACATCAAGCATACCTCTATTCATCTCACTGTTAAATGGAGCACCATGTGTCCCAATAAAATAATGTATTTATGCTGAAATCATGCTGAAAGTGATAAATGTGGCTCCTTGCATTTACAAAGAAAAATATAGACCCATCTTGCTGAAAGACCATTAAAATAATAATTAGGCAGGACTTGAAATTTCAGGAATGGGTCAAAGTGTTCCATTAATTCTTAAAGCATCATATTAATTTTGTGCTATTTGTAAAGATGTGTTTGAAAAGTACAGAAAATTCTAAATATAATGTGAATTTGTTTTTTCTTTTTGCATCTGTGAGAAGATGTGAAAAATCTGACAGCGTGCCACAAAAGTCATATCTATAATTTCCCTTTAACTGTGGTGTTTTAAATTTATGCAAACATAATTATTGCTAAATTCCAGCGCTCTGTACGTGGGCTACTGAAGCCAATGAGAGCCAGACTTGGTCCTGCGAGTAACAACAGCATTAGGAAAATAAATCAGTAGTGATAGATGATGAATATTTATGATTGTTTCCCTCTTAGCATCTTAATCAGTTACAGATATTTTCAGTTTTCATTCAGTAGAAGTACAACTGAACCCAGCGCCTCCCCTGGAGGATGCGCACTAACGTGGCCACCGGCCTGCTCCCCTCTCCGTGGGGCTGGGTGGTGCATCCCCTCGGCGTGGGGCTGCAGCGCTGCGCCGCTCGGCGGGAGCTCCGGGAGGCATCGCGCCTCCGGGAGGCATCGCGCCGCAGGCGGCCGCCGGCGCGCCCGGAGCTCTGCGGCAGCGCGCGCCCGGGGAAAGCGCAGCTCCGGCCTCTGAGGCTGCAACGCGTCCTCCTGTCCACCGCCTGCCAGCACCGGAGCGGAGGGACCGGCGAGGTGACCCGGGCTTCTCAAAAGCCAGCGCCCACTGAGGTGGGGGTTTGGTAGACGCGTGTGCAGCGTGAGCAGGGACTGGTATTCTGTTTGATCCTTCTGTGATGGTGCAAACTGGAGGACCGTTAGTCCTGCTGTTCTCAGAGAGTTTTTATTTGCACTGGATTTGTAGGTCGCTGCCACTACCGTTAACAACTCATGTCTCCCTCGCCTCCATTCACTCCCATCTTGCAAATACGTGAAAGTACTTTTTCTGCCCTGCCAAGCCTCCTGGTCTATGTCTTCCCATTTATCACACAAACATCTCTGCACCTTTCCTCTATACTACACCTTCCAATCAACAAAAACCCAGAAACCATATTTTTTAAGTTCTTTCCAGAACATTTTCATTGCCTAATGGCTAAAGAGAAGAGAAAGTGTGGGAAATGGGGAGTGGAGAAGGAGAAAGCCGGATGTCCTTTGTACCATATCCAGCACACAACAGAGTCTTGAGCAAATGTGGGGGTAGAATTCATATATTACATTAAAAATACGTATAATGCCTGGCATCAGAAGAGAGGTTTAGAGCTCTGCCTCATATATTCGCAGTGAAGGAGGACTATAAACATCTAACTTGTCCTGTCTTACAAAGGCCAGAAAATTCACTGATTTCATGTCCTTCTATGCATTCTCTTAATACATGAAGACCTGTAAGAAGCAGCCAGCAGTGAATGGTATGGAAAATACTGTGTATAAAGTGATACAACTTTACACTGAATTCAAAATAGGGGCTTACACAATCCAAACGGTGACATGACCGCAGTCAGAGGTCTCTGCTATCGGGGTGCTCGGGATATAGAGGTTAATAAAATGCCAATTACCAGATAAATGAGAATTGCAGTTTTATGCTGTTCGAAAACATAGACTCATTTTACCTTTACAGTGGAACCAAACAATTGAATACAGTGGGTAACAACATTAAAACTAAATGCATAAAATAAGGTATCAATCCGGCCTGTGGGTTATCTGGTCTATCACAACACTGTGCAGATGACAGGTGAGCTGAAAGGAAGAAATGGCAAATTTCAGCCAAGAAGAAAATGTGAGGAAGGAGATGCTGACAAGGAGGAAGAACAGAAGTAAAAAGGCAAGAGCCAGTTTGCCAGAGAACTCCCTCACTCAGTCAAAAACTGAGTACTTAAGGCTGTCTGTTTTTCTTTCTTTTTCTTTCCTTCTTTTTTTTCATTACTAGTGGCTGCTCCTGTAGGTTTTAATGGATCCATGTATCACTTTGAAAATCTTTAATCTTTGACTTGTTCTTCCAGGCCTACTCACCATATTTCCTTTTCCAGAAGCAAGCGTTCAAGAAGACTTTCTTCTACCTTTTGCAGACACTGAATCTCTAAATCTTCCTGCTGAAACTCAGTGAAGAGCTCCTACTATCCTCTCATTTTCTTTCATTACTTGCGGACGCTCTCAGAAGCTAGTGCCTTATTCCCTTTGCCTGATCAACGAGTGACAGGGGACTCACAAGTGCTTTCTCAGAGCCCTCAGTGCTGGGCTCCAGCAGGTCCACAGGAACTTTGGGATCAATACTCACGTTCCAGCATCACTGCACCTTAAAGAACCTCAGGGCTCCTTCACTATATATTTATCTGATACTTAGTTGGGGTGAGTTTGTGACAATTCGGACTGCGTGGTCCACTTCATCTCCGTGCTAATGCTAACTTTCCTTTTCAAACAGAAGAGATGATGGAAAAAAGTAAGAGGAGGAAAAATTTTAGGACTGATTTGTGGTCAACTCTGATAGGGAATACCAATGGTTGTCCTATCCATGAAGCATGCACTCGTGAGACAAGGAGAACCATATTTTTAAGAATTATATAGAACTATTTAGTATTAAAAAAAAGCAAATAAAGATTTAGCAGCTGTTTCTACCGTGTGGAGACCAGTAGTGGACTGCTTCTTAAAATACAAAAACACTTTAGGAAGAAATACATGATAGACCTACTCTTATGCTATAGAAATACCCTTTTTAAAACTTGTTAAAGGTTAGATGGGAGAGTTACATTAATGACATCATATCTTTATATTCTTAGCATTATTAGGTATACTCTTGCAGAAATAATTTGGTACTTAACTTCCTTCATCTTTTTAGCAGCAGTTAAATAAGCTGTAAAATAAAGTCAGTCTTTGAATTCTCGGGAATATTTCTGAATTATTTTAATATGATTCTGAAGAACCACTTTCCCAGAGCCGTACTTTGTGCAGTACTTCAGTCTGCCTAATACCTTCCTTCTTCAGGAAGGTAGGAAAACAAAAAGAATCTCTATTTCTTATTGTGCCATGAGGTTAAGGGCTAGAAGACCTGAAATCCAGGATGTACAGCATCCTCAGTGTCCAAGAGTATGTACAATGTAAACTGCATCACCTAGCTGAATAAGCAGGCTACATACACGAAGAAGAAGACTATATTGCACCATTAAAGATGTGTAGTATGTGGTCTTCTGGCAGCAAAGCAAAGGTTTGGAGGCTATTCAATTCCATTAAAAATGTCCCAGGAAAATGAAAGTCCTTTTTTTTTGCAATTTCACAAGCCAGTATAACTTATCTGCTGTGATGCTAACTTGAGATGAAGAAATACCATGTGCATGTGAGCTACCTGCTTTGCAGCACATGAGAAGTGTGCAACAAGTACAGCCAAACAGTGCAGCTGACAATTCAAAATGCTGTCAAAAAGATTAAACACAAAAAAATGCAGAAAAAAATCTACCCCTGCCGTTAGTTCATTACAAAATTATCAGTTCGGACAGAATTTTCAAGCTTAATTTTCTAATTGACAATGTCTTTTAAAGAATATAGGTCTCTTTTGCATCTAAAGTGATATGTAACATTGAAGAAATTTGGCTAATCCCCAAGAATCTGATAAAAAGTGAATGGTATACTAAAAGTTTCATTAGAAAGGGCCTTCCCAATAACCATACATGTTCTATTTAAAATTATTAACTTGCATAGAGGAGTGTAATAATGGATGGATAAAAATGGATGATTGTAAATAAAAACACAGTAGAAGATAATATTTTTTATCTCAAATACTTCATCCAGCTATTAATTTAAAAATTCCAACATACATAGATTTTGAACTGAGAAGCAATAACAATAACATAAAATAAGTTCTATTATACAACTATATTAATATAATAGTTCAAATATACAAAAAAGACTTCAGTATAATTCATATATATATGTATTTAGTATGCCTATTAATATACATTTAAGCCTGCAAAATCTAAAATGCAAGGAGTATCATGACTGCATCTTTAATTATTTTTTTATTTCCTCACAGTAAATATTTTCAGTTCTTTTCCATTCTTTCCCTTTCCCCCCCCCTCCTCCTTGGAAGAAGTCTGTCTCTCACAGAACAAAGGAAATGATAGATGTGAGCGTCTATGATTGCTGAGAAGGCAGAAACCATAATGACACTCAGAAAATTCTCTTCAGTTCAGAAATCATATCTAGTATATTTGAAACATTCAAGTTTCCATACAGAGAGCTATGTGCAAAATTCTGGCTTTCCCTAGAATCTTGATTTGGTTTTAAAACAAATTAAATAAGACACATCAAATGAGCACTTATTGTATCTAAAATGTATGCCATGTAGGATAATTGAATTTCTATCTTTTTTTAAAAACTGATTATTTTTGAGTCACAACAGACATATAGAGTATCAGATAAGAACTGTATGCTTTTGTTACTAATGCAGCATGTAAGAGGCAATAGGTACTAGTACCTGAATGCCTAAGAAATACAGGATTTGAAGGTTAATTGACTCACTGACACTTGAGATTGGATTTGTCCCAAAGTTTTCATAAGTACAGAGACTTTTGTATAGATACATGTGTGAGTCTGTACGTTTGTGACCTAATTCTGACTTTTCTCTACCTTTAGCTCAGAGAAAAGCCACTTTGAATCCGTTATGACAAAAATACAGTGGGGCATTCTGGAGAGGGTTGGCAGTGAAAAGCAGAGTTTCTTGAAAAGAGAGGTGCATTCTTTTTTTCCTTTTTCCCCCCCTTGATTTGTGTTTTTTTAGCTGTGCATATTTCTGGTTTTACCCATAAATTTAAATGGAGATGGAAAAATATGTAATTTCTATAATTTTTCCTCACATTTTCAAGAAGTGAAAGAAATATGTTTTTATGTCCAAGAAATATTGACACTTTTTTTTCACTGAAATTCTAAATTTGCTGAAGATACTGGAAACTCTTTAACCAGCTCTTTTTAAAAGGGTGGAATTTAGGTTTTATACAATGAACATGGTAATTGACTACCAATCAGCCTACTAGTGACCTCCAATCCTCAAGTCAACTGGCACAGCATCTTACTTCTCCAGTTACCACTGCTCAGAGAGGTCTCCATCTAGTCGTACAGACCCACCCTTTTCTTAAATAACTTTCCTAGTTGCATCCATCTACAGCCAGTAGAAACAATAGGCCCATAAGAGACTTACTAAACCGAATAACCACAGATATTCTGTAATTGCTTAAACAGTGTCCAGAGCTTGACTGATAGAATTAATTTATTTTACTGTTAGCTTTGGCTTAGGGTTGTGATTTTTTTGTAATATTTACTAATGTGCTAACTGTAGGATTTTTTGTACTTCTATTTAAGTCAATATAAAGGTCACACTGACTTCAGTAAAAACAGTTTTGAATTTTGTATTTTTTTATCCTGCAAGTGATATTCATTACTTCTTCTAGTTCTGCATGTAACTTAGTCCCTTCCTGAAAATAAAAGTACTATAACCCTTTTGTCCCTGCTCCCACATTTTTAGTTAGGCAATAAAACACATTTTCTATGTCTATTATGGCTGTACTTTGCCCTGTATTTGGAAAGTGCTTTTATTTATGCTTTCCTATCCTTATCAGATATTTGTTTAAAGAAAATTATAAGTCCATTATACTCTTACATTTAACTTTCTTAAGGTAAACTAGAGACTAAAAATAGGATCTTTTGGACACTATTCCTCTAGCAGTGTTGATTCAAGCTGTAAAATTCTTATTGACATTAAAGTGTACATTTACTAGAGAAAACAGCCATAGTAAGAGTTACAAATGAACTATTTAGCTTCATTCAGGCCTTTTGTATACCACCGTATAACTGGTGATCAACTACTTGCTCAGCTGTACTAGTGAAATGCAGCTAATGTCTTGGCTATACTGGTTAGTCTAGCCAAAGGTTAACATATCATAGCTAGTTACGAATGGTTGCAATGAGATAGCCCTCTACTGTAATTCACACTGTAATTAGTGCTGCAAGGAAACCTTAATTTTTGCAGTATGTCAACATATTCCCTAAGATTTTTTTTCAGATTTTATTGTTAGTTTAATTTTCATGTTCTTCTGAATTAAAAGGAAAACATTTGGTTTCCATAGTGCCCAGTTTTCATAGCAGTCTATGCAAATGTTTTGAATCACTGTGATTTGACCTTCTGTAGTTTACAAGCTGTGTTGGCAAAGCCTGACTTGCTTTCAGATACAACAACTGATATATATTGCATTGTCTGTGGTTTCTTGTTCCTGCCTCTGAAGCAAAATGAGAGGTTTTTTGAGCCTTTGTCCAAACTGTTGTAAAGTTATTTTGGGGCATAGTAACTTTCTTGTCTGGGAAGTCCTTGCATCAAAACTGTTAATATCTTTAAAAATAGTCACTTTTTTTTTAATGTATTTCTGCATTCCTGACACAGCTTAATCAGCATGCTAGCAGTTATTCTAAAATAATGTCCAAATACACAATACTCACTAAATATTTGGATTCCCTGTTATTACTTGGCTTTGGATACGTATCTATAGTGGTGTACTATCTACAGGAAAAAGGAAAAATATCTATCTGGTGACTAGGCATTTCACAGCTAGAGCTGAAAGGTCTAGCTGGTATAAAAGCACTCTTCAGGGTAAAGTTGATGAATTGTAGTAATCCTGACTGGTGTCAGGACAAAGGAGTCTCTCTAATTGAGCATGGCTGGAGAATCAGTAAGGGGTAGTATTAGTTAACTGGCCTAAAATGAAACTTTCAATAGGCCAACCCTCCCCCTCACACAGAAAATGAATTGGAGCATTAAAACCATCCCCCTACATCATCTCTTATCAAAGACCTCCATCTCTTGCTCATGTACAATATAGCCTGCTCCATAGACTGTGGTGCCAACACTGCTATTTCCTCCATTACGTTGTTCTGTGTAAAATTAACTGCTCTTGTAAGTAAAAGCGACTTTGACATCAATGCAGCTTTACCTCTTTGTACCATTGAAGAATTAGATGAATAACATTCTTTGGTTACTATAGAGCATGAGACACATCTGCATTATTTTTATGAATACCAACTGTGGTTCTGTAGTTTATTTCATTGATCTTATTCTGCCTAAATTGGACAGTTCCAAGAAAACTTTTAGGGACTATTTAAAAAACACAAACAATGATGAAGAAAAACAATTATTAGACAGTTTATGAAGAATCTTTGAGCAATAGAAAACTGGAAATACTACCTATGTTGCCTATACCTGGCTATTAACAGAACCAGCAAGGTTAACACGATCTTGTCTTCCCATCCCAAATCTGGGATCAAAGGAGATAGTAATCTATTAAAGTCTCTTAGATGTGATAGAGGCACTGACAGCTGAAGAAAACTGCTAAAGAAAGACATGTGCATTTGATTCTGCAAAAGCTAGGCAATATCCTTAGCCCAAGAACAAGGGGCATCATCTGAGTGGAACTTATCAACAGTATACAAAGAAAAAATAAATGTAGTCAAATGGTAGAAGCATAAAGTTCTTGTTATTTCATCCGTTTTTATGCTTGCTCTGCAGCTTTGAATAATTAAATAATACTTCATTTTAAAGAAGTTGTTTGCGGATCACTTAAGAGTATCTAGAAGAGTAACCTGAATTATGAAAAAATATTTTAATGTGTCTTGCATCCACATATACAAGCTCTGGTTGCCTCAGGAATATTAGGTCACCAAGAAGTCCTGGCATTCTGTGCTGTGCTCTGAGAGTAAAAAATAGCCATGACTCAAGTCCTGAGCAAGTGCATCTCCTAATTATGTTTGCTTGAAAACCAATTTCTGACAACCGCGGTTCCAGAGCTCTGCCAAATTTTTTAATCCTGCCTATGTCTATCTTTATCTCGACATTCTTTTTCTCTGACCAAACTATTCAAAGCCAAAACTAACAATACAAACATCATTTCATCCAAAACCTTTCCTCAGTGAACAGACGTACAAGACCGTGGATCTCAAAGAACTCTTACTACATCTGCAAGAAAGTTCTTGGGAAACAGGAGTTTTAGTCTCCTTGCTCCTTGATGCGCTTTCTGAATGCATGGCATGTTCCCTCATATCTGCATGTCAGGAGAGATGTCTGAGAATATAAGATAAAAAATAACTTATAGTATACAAGAAGGAATAGAAGTGAAGGATGTCTTTTAAAGTTTAACTAAGAGTCTGTAGAACCAGTTATTTGAATTGTTCTGGAAGATCGATGAGGTATAGTTGTCATAGACCTTTTTAATAGTTTTTCTGATTATCAGTAGAGACTTCTTTGAGTGAACATAACATAGCTCTGCTCATGTCAGCCGAGTACAAAATTGTCACGCACTGAAAAGCTGCTAGCCATTTAGATGGGCTTAATATATAATTACCAGTATGGTGCAGATACATTTCTGTGTTCTCAGAAGAAGGAAACAATCCTGGAACTGCAAGGCATGTAAAAGTATATACTTTTAGTCATAAAACTAGTCACTTGACTACGGATGTGCAGGGCAAGATGGTGCAGAAAGCAATTGGGCTGCTGTGGTGATATCATTAGGAGCCTCAGGAGCTGCTGTGCAAAGTAACAGCTTTTGAGTTGTTAAATTTAAGATTTCTAGTTGAAAGAGTTGTAAACGATGTTAACGTTTAAATATCCATATTTACAAGAACGTTGGTGACTTTTCTAAGAATACTAACTGAAAAGGTGTAGATCCTCTTTCTCCAATGCTCACTCTTTCCTTACCCTCAAATTTAAAATTAGTTATACATTGGAATAGCTACGACAAAGAAAGACTCAGAGCATTACGCTATTAATCCACTTTCTTGAGAAGTGGAGCCCATGTTCAAGTTCTTACCTCAGATTAAATAGTAGAAAGATTCCAGCCTAAAACCCAGATATGTGACCATACACTATATGGCTACCATGAATTATTCCTGATCAGCTGTACACTACTGCAGCCTTTAGTTTCAACTACAGCTGAAGTAGGTAAAGGTGCTACCTTTAACTTATTGTTCAACCACTACTATAACTAAAGTGAAAAAATATTACCTGCAATGTTTTAACCTAATTTAAGATATTATCTGATATACAGATAATACTATTTTGACTGCTTGAGAATCAGTGCTTCTCTGAGTAGTCTGAGTATATGTAGTATCCCTTCCCCAGTATTGCTAGTGCCTACAAGTGTCCTTATTCCAATCTTCATTTTCAATTTGTATTTGTTTTTATTTAAAAAGCGGTCAAAGAGACCTCTTGTGCCTCTCCTTCTCCTAAATTTCCCATTTCTGAAGAGGTGCTTGTTACCACCACCGTATATTACATACCTGTGCAGTATCTTGACTCTATCTATGCTGAAACTTCATTCACACTTCATTCCCCAAGTTTTCCATAATGGTCTTTCTTTTCTTCTCTCCCTCATCCCTGTTCAGCTCTGGAGACTTTGGCATATATAGAAAGCTGTCATCTGACTTTTTCCATGTATGGAGATTTTAGAAGGAGATGTATGCTCTCTTCATAGCAACTGTCAAACAATTCTACAAATATCCTATATATTTACAACAAAGAATAATAATAGTTTTCATCCTTGTTCTTACATACAGCTTGATGAATTTTTTTGTTGTTGTTTTATGTGGGTTTTTTGTTTTTGATTAAGCAACAGAACTATTCCTACTACACCTTATTCCACAACTATAGTTGTGCCACAGGTACTGAAGCTTTAGGCGTTGAGAAAGAAATGTGTTTGGCCCTGAAGAGGAAGACCTTTGAATTCTGACAGCATTTTGTCTAAATAAAAGACTGCTGGAAGTTATACCAGTTTGTATTTCTTCTCCTTTTCATTTATTGCTTTGTCTTTGCCTTTGTTTTCAGTAAAATATAAGCAACTTATAGATTCAGCTAATCAAAAATCTTAACATTTGCTTTGTTTTCTGCTCAAAATTAAAATTAAACTTTTAAAACTCTTCATTTATTCAGGAACACCGTGTTTATTTGACCCTTACCACTGTGCTGTCCCACAGTGCTACTACTGCCCTGATTATCTGACACTAATGCACCATAGAAAAGTGGAAATCAAGGCTTTGTCTGTCCTGTTCCTTAGTGTTTGTGTGCTCTTTCTTTATAGCAAAACTTTCTTGAAACTAGTTTGAATGTGACAGGCTACTTTAGGTGAAGCTGCAGTCGTCAGGATCTCCTTGGCAAGATCAGGACTGGCGCACTGTGTTGCGGATCATTTTCAGGTTGACTGATAGCCGAACGGAGTACTCTCTTCACCAGGAAAAACCTGGGAAAAACAGAGAAAAGAAGAGTTCAAAGTTAAACAGAGAGAGAGAGAGATGAGAAACCTGGTGTGAAACAGAGTCTACGATTTGGAGGCCTAGAGACTGAGGCAACCACAGTCAGAGTTTTATTGCTCCCCTTACTAGATGTATTTTCCCGTGACTTTTTTACTTAGGTCCACAGGTAGCCAGCTGAAGTGCCAAAGGCTTCTTTTGCTTTGTTCCTCATTCCTGAAGCTCTCCATGTTGCAGTTCTGGGGATGGTTCCCATGACTCCTGCTTGTGTACATCAGTGACCAGTTAAGAGGAGGTTTTCAATATCTATCACTATGTAAGAATGAGAGTAGCAACTGTATTATTCTACAAGCACCAAAAGATTGATCAGCATCACCTCATATGACATTCAATTTCAATAGATTGGGTCAAGAGCCTATAAAAGGCTCTTGAGCCTCAGCAGCATCTGAGTACAGGAATAAGGATGGTTTGGGAATAACTCTGGAGCTGAACTGAAGAACAGAATTTGGTGTTCTAGATAACGAAGTACTAGTTGTGAAGGATGTTCTGAGAGGTTTTATGTCAGAAGTGAATAGGGACTTGGTGTGCGCCAGATGCTCAGACAAGTGCCACATAGAAGCATGGGTGATCATGATATGTAATTGATTATAGTGTAAGAATTTAGGCTCAGAAAAGACCAAACCACTTAGTGCTTGGTGCACAAGCTACCACTTTAGCTTTTAGCCTCTCTCAGGGCTTGAACTCTCTACCCAGTTGTTCCCATATTAAAATCAGAAAAATCAAAATGTCTGATTATGATTTTAGTTTCCAGTACATATACCTCCAGCACAGTCAGACGTGATATATAACTAAATACGATTCGTAAGTGAAGCAAGACTTCTCCGGATAAAGCATGCATTTCTTGTCCTTGGAACTGAAAAAAGGACAGAGAAGAACAACAATAGTGATCAGAGGTATGGAAAGACTTCCACAGCTTTGGAATATTTAAATAGACCGTGTCACTTCAGCCTGGGAGGATAAAAAGGAGGAATAATGAAGGAGCAATTGCATCTATAAAATCTTTAACATGTCTTCAGAGTGCAGATGGGGAGTTATTTACCCTCGTGCTTTTTCTTAAGAGAATATGAGGTAACAGATAAAAGTAATAGCTTGCAAGTTCAAAACACACAAAAAGAGGTACTTCTTCATCCAACATACAGTTAACCTGTGGAACTCATTGCTATGTGCTAAGAATGTTAAGAAATATCGTGTGTTCAAATTTTTTGGGAAAAAAATAACATTAAATATAAAATGCCGTCTTTCATTCAGGAAGTCTGAACTGGAGATTGCTAGAGGCTGAACAAATATGGAAAACAGTATTACATGCTTGCCTGGTTCTTACCCTCTCTCTTTAACATCTGCTACAGGACATTGTCAGCGAAAGAATACGAGACTAGCTAGACCTTTGGTTTGACCCATTATGGCTGTTCTTATTTTCTTATGATTATAAATTGCATGTTATTCCAGAAATTCTCCAGCTACAATAGCAACTCCAGCTCTGGGCTAAGTGATTACACAGGTGGTACTTTAGTAGACAGTAGTATGGGAACAATAGCATAGGAGTGTCAAATTTGGGCTGGGAATAACTGCAGAGGGATCATCAAACCCAGAAGTTTATAATATTCCACTAGGATTTAATTGCTTGCATTAAATTTAATTGCATTTAATCTCTGCTTTGGATTATAAATTAAACTAGAATTTAAACAAAAGTTGTGGCCAGAGGCCTTTAACCATGCTGATAGATGTCACAAGCCTTATTTTGAGCCACAAGGCATAAAGTAGAAGGCTTGCACTATTTTTGATTGAACACAGAATTATTTTTCAAACTCCCTTACCAAAATCATTTAAATTTTGTTTGTGGCTTGGCTCTCCCATAAACTCTTTGTTCATTAAGCTTCTAGTTGCTTCTGTTGAAAACAGAGATGCTTTCAAGGGAAATTCTTTAAGGAAGTTGAGAAAATGTTCTGGTATGAATTTTAGAAGTAATTGATATTCCCTAGATTTATGTCCTTGCATTGTTCCTACCAAAGTGAAAAGCAATGTCTTTAATTGTAGAATTAGCAAGTAAATTTTAATTTGAGTATGGTCCTAGCTTCACACGGTCTGTATGGAGTGCTGACCTAATCTGGAAATGAGTGTTAGTTTTCAGCCCAGATGAATTATTTAGAAAAAATACAAGCTGACATTTAGAAAAAGACAGATGAAGTAAAACTCTTGTTAAGTACAGTAATAAGAAATAGAGCATAGTATGGTAATAAAAATAAGTATAGTAATTGCCATTAGATACAGAATAATGACAGTGTGATCAAATTAATCAAGCTATGATTTAGATTTTAAAAATTTGTTAGAATTTTTTAACAGTGTTAGCAATTCTGGGTTTAAATTGATTAGCACTTTTTAAAAAATGTATAGCAAATGGCTATGTTAATCAAAGTAAATCAAGCTATGTTAATGGGCGTTCTTTTAATAATGAAAGATACTGCATTTATAAACACTTTTTTTTCTTTTTTTCTTGGTACATGTTTAAATATATTTTCTATTCTCTGACTAGTAAAATATTTAAGACTGACAAAATAGTCATAGTCTACAACCTACATAGGAAAAGGCTTTGATTACAGTAAAATTACACAAAAATGTGTCATTAGAAAGCATTGGACAGACATAAAACCTAACCTTTTGAGCTGAAGAATACTTAATATTCTCTTCATGATCATGCAAGGGGAAATTCTTTGCTATGGAATAGCTATTTTCCTGTTAAGCAGGCTATTTCATCAATGATTTATTCCCGAGATGTAATAGGTCGTTTAAAATGGTGGTTTAAAAGTTAGGCCTTTTTTGTTTAATTTTCTCACAGGCAGTTGGTAATTATCATGGTCCTGCAGTTTCTCTGGAATGCCGTGGAGGGTCAAATGCCAATGGAACCCTGCTTTATAGGGTAATTAAGACAGTAGACATGGTTATTAAATACATCGTGCTAAACTAAACTGGAATGCTGTGAAATAAAATCCAAAATCATAAATAAAACGTGGGTATTCTAGTGAAGAAAAGGCTTTATACAATCATACTTGCAGTAAACAGCTCTGGCTGAATCGTGTCTGAAATTCTGCCATTTAAGTATCTGCAGACTTGCTACATGTTTCAGGACTATTTTAAAAATCAAAATAAAAGCAAATGAGCTCTATATGTGTTTTGTGTGCCCAGAATTTGAGTACTGTAATCAAAATTCAACCTCATAGTGCTCAGTGTATCTAAAGAATGTGAAAATACTCCACAATGAATAGAACCTTCTGTATTCATAATTACTATGCAGCATGTGCTGGAAAATATGTACTAAAATAGGATGATGGATGTAAGTTTAATGTGAATAACAAATGAAGTTTGGAGAATCCTTCAGAAAATACCATGGGATCATGGCCTCTTTTTAAGATCTTACCAGGTGTAGTGTAGCTGTTTCATTTATGTCTATCTGAATACTTTGTGTCTGGAATATGCTTGGGCCACATATAGAGACATTTCTATGCATCTTATATGCAGGACAAGGGGGCAAAGACGAGGCTTTTCGTTAAGGCTTGATCAACAAAGATAATGTTAAACTAATGCTAATGCTATGAAAGGTGAAATATTGCAACCTGTAAGGATATTTTACTTACCACAGAATATACAGCAAACTTGTCCTTATACTATTTTCCAGACTGAAAAGACAGGGTAATATGATTTCTTCCTAGAAAAATTTTGATGAGTATACAAAAACGGCGCGAAATTCACTTTGGAAAATGAGTCCAACATAAAACAAAGTCCTTAAAACACACAATGTGATCTGTACATGTAATCCAAAACTGTATTCCCCTTGCTTACAGTCTGGAGGGTTATTTACTGGCAAATTCATTGCATCACCAGAAAAAGAAAAAGAACTATGCTATTCTCTCTCCCCCCGCCCCCGAAAAAAAGGAAAATAAATATTTCCAATTCTAGCTGTAAAACTGGAAGCCAAAATGTGTAGTTGACAGGCACAGAGCCAGCTGACTTTAGATCACTAGCCTTTCCATCAGATCAGTCTTCCTATTTCCACATGGAACACATTTTAAGTTAACAATGTGTAGTTTGGCAAAGGATTTGTTTTTCTTTGGCATAGAGCAGTTGTCTCATTTCTTTTAAAAAAAGTACTTTCTGCCTGCTTATATATACAGTGCATGTCGACATTCTTTTGAACTTTAAAAACAGTTGCTACATCAAAAAAGCTTTACTTATACAATCACATGCTGCTATTTTATTTTTTATATATGTGCAGATATAAATTATGAAAAATTATATTTAATTCATCTGCATACTGGCTAGTGTAGCCCATCCAGTTTTAACATTTACTTAAATACATTTGTAAATTCCTATAAAAATGTTGATTAAGCTACTTGACCACAGACACTCCGAAAACAGGCCTCCTTCCTTAAGACAGTAATTTAAGTAAGTCTCATTTGATAGCAGAGTATTTACAGTGTGGGTATAGACTGTAAAACAAACTAAGATTAAATCTGATCATTTTGCTCTCACTCCAAAACCTGGCTATTTCAGCCAGTTGTATTTATAGCGCGCACGCACGCACGCACGCACACACACACACACACACACAAAAAAAAAAAGCAGTAGAATGGAATGCTACTCATTCAGACATTTGCAGTTGATTTATTCATTCCTGGTTACTTCCACTGAAAACTCAGAAAAGTAGAAATGCAAATTTTCAGACATTGGTTCCACATGAAATGGGGCAGACCACTGCACCAGCTACTGTTGTGAGACCAGATAGAGCTACTGCAGCCTACACATAAAGAGAGCCATTAAGGAGAAGTTGTTTATTTCTGCTTCTGCAGAAATCATAAACACCAGCCATGAGCCTGACAGCACAAGCTGTGCTGCAGTAAATTCTAGTACTTTGCTGGCCATTCTAAGCTGCCCAGTAAAAGTTACTGTAGCTAAATCCCATATACATTTCATGAAATAATCCTGCTCAGAAGATGGTATCATATTCATGCACAGCAGGGTGTGCGAATGCCTATAAATCAAAATGTAGAATCTGAAATATCTATAAAAAAAATCTGTGCAAATTTAACCATGACCCTTTGCCAGACAATAGGCCTTCATATGCTTTGCAGCTTAGCAGACACCAAGGAATTTTGTTTGGAAGTGATAGCTACTGTCTATGTAATATTTAGGACCTATTCATGGAGCATCTGGCAGAAAATAAAAGGGTTTCCTCCTCTAACATATGCTAAAGAAGGATGTGGTCCTGTGCCTGCTCCTCCTCTTCTGACTTTTTGCAAATAGCACAACATAAGAGACAGTTGTTTCTGGCTGCCCTGCTGCCTGTCATGGCTGTCAAGTGAAATCCCATGAATTATTGCTCTTCCAGATGTAAGAGATTTCCAGGCTGCCTTAAACTGCCTGTGGTTTGTGGTACTGGAGAGGAGAGAAACGAGATTAAACTTCATCTCATCAGCGCAATCTGAAAAGATCACACAGAGGACTAATAATCACAGCTTTTTCATTCCAGAGCCAGACCTGAGAGCTATGTGTTTTTGTTTCAGGGCTATGTCACATTAAGCTTGCTGGAAGACATTGATTAAGGTCAAACAATGTTTGAAGATCAAAAATAAAATTTTTAGCTCTGTGTTGCTGCATACATTTTGCATTCTCCAAAAAGTGTCATGTATTATTTTAGCCTTCTGAAACAGAAAAACTGTGAACTGAGTTCTGTAATTCTAACATGTCAGCACTTCTTAACACAAGCTTATTATGAGAGATTAACAAAAAAACCCCACTCATCTAAAATTATGAATCTAATGTTATATGACATCCTCTTTAATTCAGAGGAAGTACTCACCAACAAAATAACCAGTCATCACTTTGGTTTTTCCATGTCTGTCTTTGCGATTTTCAAAACTCGGGGTTTTATTATTTTTTATGGATCCTTTGTGCCAGGCACAATGGCTTCTAGACCTTTAAGGTTAATCTGAATGCTTCATGTTGGTAAAGAATATTTATTTATATGCTGCTTAGTTGTATATTTTTTCAGATTGTTCAACTGTAATCCTTCACAAATTAAAAAATAATATGTTCAAAATGCTAGGTACACATTTAAATAAAGGCACTCAGAACTGTTTTCAGAATTGTTCTAAAATTCACTCTGACCATTTATTGTTTAACTCCCAAGATAAGTAATTTTTTTTCTGTCCTCTTTCAGATAGAGATGTATATATGCACAGGTACATATGCATATAGGTGTATGTATATAGATATAGATGCATAATATACATAGTACATGCAAACCATACTCCAAATAATAGCTGTGACAGAAAATAACATAATGCTTTAAAACCTAAGCATTGTCGAATGATTACTGTCACAACTTGTTTTTGTATAAAACCAAGACAAGTGGAAAGGCCCCTGACATTACACTTCAGCCCTATTAGCAAAATATTAATTATAGATAAGGAAAATACATTGCTTAAAAAACACCTGGAGATAATTTACAAATGTATACGACTTAGATTAGAGCATAATTGCCCTGATTCGACCTGTGTAGCTTTTTCTGAAAACTGACGTAGCTTGTTTAAGTAATAGTGTTGGCTACCAGATGTAAAACCTCCCAGGCTAGCTTCCTTTTCCATCTGAGCTCAGGCATATCACAAAGGCTCTCTAATGTGAGGGGATACCAGTAAAACAGTGATGAAAACCATAGGTACGAATATCTGCAAGTGGCTCACATGAAAGCATTTATCGCTTTTCATGCGTGTGTATTAAACCAGGGTGGAAAAGCGCCCTTCATTGAAAATGCATTAATTATTTGACACTGGTTTTCCTCAGTCACTTTTTGCTATGGGATGCAAGTGAAAGATTACAGCTGAAAAAATGATCATCATACTTGAGGTAGGCTCACAGAATCTTTTCTTATGTTCTGTGTGAAGTTGTCTTGAACTGAAACCTCTGCTCCTTAAGGATTAAGGGATTGAAAAGCAAAGACTGAAGCTGCTGTAATTTAAACCCAGCCATTCTCTAGCACAAAGGTGCAAAATAGACTAAGCCAATCTACTGCTTTGCTAGTTCAGCTAAGAAATAATTTTACCTTTTGAAAGTTTTGTACTATTAACATTCCAAAGATGTCATTATCTTTAAAGGAAATTTATTCTCTTGATTTTTAACATGTGATCAGAGCTGTAAGACATAGGAGAGGTGGACATGGTTTCAAATTGCAGTTTACGGCATTTCTGAAAAATTCCATCTATGTGATGTGTAGATAAATCATAAAGATAAATTTAATCAATGAATGCCACCAAGGTGGGTTTTCTTGTTTATAAAAGTATCTTGTCTACAGAAATACTTGCAGGGCAGTTTTTCATCGCTATTTAAAAAATGGTTTTATATTACTGAGGAGTCATAAAAAGTATCATATGAAACAAACTGTGTTCCAAGGACTGCAAGAGAAAAGGGAGCATTATGTTATATTGCAGATAATTAATACATTCACTAGACAGAAGAAATCCAGTTAATTACCGGGTACATGTTAACTGATTGCAGGTTCTGGGTTTCAGTAACAGAATGAACCAAAGTCACATTTCAGGTTGTTGGTTTCTCTTTAAAGTTTGTCACAAAGGCACAGGACATAATTCTAATCAAAACAAACGAAAACTTTTTTTTAAAAAAATACATATTCCCGGGGGAAGAGCACCGTATCCAGCAGAAAATGAGGAGCCAGCGTTGTGGTTTGGGCACTGCAGTACCGCGCTGGAGCCCTGGCTTTGATTACCGAATCGAGCGCTCCGCTGGCAGGCGCGCGGTCCCCGCAGCGGGCACGGAGGCGAAAGCAGCTCGGCGCCTTCGCAGAGGGCAGCCTCTCCGCCCAGTGCAGAAGTGACGCTGGTGTGCGCGGAGGTGAGTCCTGTCCAGCCGCCCGACGGCGTTCAGGCTGCTGCGGAGAACCGTATGGAAAGAGAAACAAGGGAGCTGTAGTGGTGCTCTGGAACGGGAAGGTTTTTTTGTTTTGTTTCATTTTGTTTTTTTCTTCCCCTGGAGGAAGATGTACAAATTTATTCTCTTATGACACATGCAGAAATTCACTGGCTATAGGAGTAGGTGTGGACCTCACAATTATCTGTATCTACTTTGGACTACACTGCATAGCGTAGTGCAAGGAAACCCATTTGGGTGAGGAAAAGTCACACAGGTGGTGCATATTTGTATTTGTAAATCATCTTCTATCAGTGATTTAAAAATGTGACCCCTTATTTATGCCCACATTTGAGGTGGAGCTGGCAACCAGCAATCATACAAGCTTTCCAACACTTCCCATTTATAACTTCAAAGCCTAACCTGGAGGACCACCCTCTCTAGAGACAGAAGCAACTCATTTTCCATATTCAATATGCCCCTCTTGAGAGGAAAAAACTGCCAGTCATGCCAAATTGTGTTGAATGATACAAGGTAAAGCTAGTTTTATCACATGGGCAGCTGACACAAAACTCTCTCACTTATCTTAGGTTGGATGGGAACTGGGTTCAGAGATGAAAGGTCAGTTCTTTATCCACTAAGCCCTCTAGATATTCCAAAATCCCCAGTACATTACAAATTTGAACAGTTTAAGCTCTCTTAAATAAAAGAATCTCTTCTCGAGGTAAAGTATACAGTGTATATAGATACAGAGCAGGAGAAACATGTGAAAGGTTACAGATGTGACCTTTTAACGTCAATAGTTTTATTTATTGACAAGAAGTCCAGTTTAAAGGGCTTAATGAAAAAGCAAGACAAGAATCAAGGAATCTGTTAAACTGCGTAAATTTGACTGACTAAATAAATTGTACTGCATGCCTCAGAAATTACAGTCCCTACGAATGTTTTCTAGGACTCGTTCTTAGTAGAAGAAGCCGCTTCAGAAATTAGCAGCATATTAGTTACACTGGCAAACCAAAAACTACTCTTTTTCCTAATACTGATTAAAGCTTTTGAAGTGTTAGTTTTATTTTCCTTTATATTTACTTCCATGTCGCATAATTATTTTGTTATCCTATATATGAAGAAAATACTTAGTATTTAGGCTTTGATCTCAATCAAGTCAGTGGAGAAAACCCTGACAGCAGGATGAAACCCATTAAGCTTCTCTAATTATTTTATGTATTTATTATTTATTTTATTGTGCTGTTCATACTCTTTAAATCCATATTGGAGAATTCTAGCTATTATGTGGATTGGCTGACTAGTTGCAATTTTATAGTGCCTTTGTGAAAAATATTTTTGCAATACAACAAACACAGAGTCAAAAGTACTGTTGTCTATGCATTAAAACAAGGTAAGCTATATTATATGTACATATATATATATATGGACTGATTTTCCAGTGACCCTGTGCACCTGCAGTTTCCATTAAAACTGTTGGGTTCCCTAAATGTTCAGAATTCTGAAAATCGGGAAACCTAGCTCTTAAAGATGGTTTTTACTCATCATCAAGTGCAATCCAAGTGTTCTGAAGATTAAAAGTGGAATTTGAAAATTTGTTTCTTGCAGGAACTGTACTTTCTGCCTTTTACAGTTACGGACTATAGCTTTTTGTTTACGTGAACCAATTATCTGTATCCTCAAGAGCAGGTTTTATTTTCATGGATTTTTGGATTTTGACATTTCAGTAATAACGTGCGTTATTATTCTAGTTTAATTTTACAGCTTCTGCTCTGAAAAGACAACTGCCTTTTGTGATATAATTTAGAGACTTCATTGCGAGTGGGCATCAAGACATACAAATTGAGAACACAGGGAAGAAAAACAAAGCTGGATTAAAGATTGCCTTGAACTGTTGGAGCTCTGGCCAAGGACTCTGCATTCTTGTTTAAAATGCCTTGACAGTAATACTGATCATTTCATCTCTAGTGCCTTTTATGATTTTTTTTTTCCTGTAAAATGAGAACAGGATAAATTGGGACCAGCTATAATGACAGAAACTGGATAATGTAACACAACAAAGTGGTAGTGCTAGTTCTTGTGATAATCTTTTCATCTTGTTCCTCTTTCTTTTCTTATTAGTGTGCTAAAACACCTTCGCAAATTGATATTGAGAATTTTTCATATAAATAGTAAACAATACTACACTGTTAATGCAGCTTTGCTTATGATACTTCATAGACTAATTAATTCGGTGGCTTCTCTTTTCAAAATTTTCAAGGTAGTTTGGGCCACCTTTAGTATGACATGATCACTTCTTTTGGGCTTTCATGCTGCAAAGTACAATAATTCTTTATATGTATATTTTAAAGATATTGTTAATGATCTCAGAGGTTAGGCAAACTAGGCAGTCAGAAAGGTGAAATGTATCCTTTCTTTCATCACACGCACCTATGACAACTTTGTATTTGCAGGGTGTTCTGCATATTCTAAACATCAGTGCTCAGCCTCATCGTGCAGTGAAGGATATGAACACTGAATTGTACGTTACAGTTCTTTCACGCCTGTGACAAAGCATGAACTGAACTCTCCTTCGAAGGAAAAAATCTCGAATTGGCTGATACATGTATATCAAGAGTAATTTCTTCGTTGTTTAAATTATCTCACTGGAAAGAAATTTCACTCACAGAATATGTGCACATGCAACTGAATAGATGATGATCAAATTCTCTGGTGTCATTCTGGCTTATTTTTAGGAAGAGCTGGAATACCCTTCAGTTAATCTGCATTATATTGTGCAGACCAGTTTTTATGTAGTCTCATCACTGTGGTGAAATGACTGTTTATCAAAGGTCAGTTACAGTACTCAAAGACCCACAATGGACTGAACTATAGGAGAAGATGAGTAATTTGGAACCTTAATAAAGCATTTTGCTTTATTTGTGCCTAACCTTGAAAAACACTCACGGATTTCAACTCTTGTGGAGGATGCAGCAGTACAACTTCTCAAGGCCTTTTGTCTGCACACCTCGCTGCCTGCCAGAGCCTCCTTGTCAGCACTCAGTAACCGCAGGAACACAGGGTGGGTGCTTATTGTACCTATTGACAAGTGCCTTTTGTTTTTTCTTTTTTTTTTTTTTCCTTTCCCCAGATCTTGATGAACATTATAGCCTCTCTAGCTTCCCTGCTTGCATTTTATTTTATTAAGGTATTCAGTGGCCTTTCCCTATCCTGAGACAGAGGTGCCAAAGAAAGATAATTTTTTTTCCCCTATTGAGCTTCTGGAGAGATAATTTGCACCTACTGTAGGCAGCCAGAGTGTCTGAAGTACACATTAAAAGAAAAATATGGCTACAGTCCCCCTCTACATATGGTAAATGTGTTATCCTGATATTGCCTTAACCAGTTTTATATACACATATATATATATCTACATACACACACATATGTATAGATTCAGTTTGCAAATGGAATTTGATAAAATACTGTACAAATGGGGAAAGGCTTTGGGGTTTTATTTATTTATTTATTTATTTATTTTTAAGTGCTGGAGGAAGTGTTTTGGCCTTATGGCATTAAGAAGAGTTATATAAGACTGTTAGCAAGGGATTTTTAAGCCCAAGAGCTAGATTTTCACGGTGATGAGCACCCACTGAATCCTCTAAATTTTCAACGTTTTGAAAACCTGGCCTTAAATTTCTGAAAAGAGCAGTGCCGTCATTTCAGTGTGCTTTTCTAAATCTCTAAACTAAGATAAATCCAGAGGGAATCCAGGGTTCCAAATGGGAAATTGGGGCAAAAAATCAAGCAGGAAGAAAAGCATTATGTACTTAAGTCCAGATGCACCTACTGGACGCTGAATACCTAAAACTTTTCATATTGTGGAATGTCTTCCCTACTTGACATGATCTCAGAAACAAAGCTTAAGTGTTATGGGACAAATTCTGCCACTATCCAAAACCTATGGTTTGTTCATCCTTTTCTTTGGGCTATATATGTTAAAATGTCAGAAGCTCAAAAAGGTATTATTTAACCAATCTATGCCATGATATCTTGCATCATAATATAGAGATGAACTGGAAAGATGTGTACACTGCCATGGAAGTTGTGAGAACATGTTGTACTAGTACCTTAACTGTCACTCCAGACAGTCAAATGAAGTAAGTCAATGGATCTATGGTACAGAGGTCAGAGTAGCAGTATTTCTGAAGAATTCAGAAAAGCTGTCTGGAGACTGTTAGTGTGTGAGACGGAGGAAAAAAAGAGAAAGATGAGCAATGAATTCCCTAAAGCTATTCCCCTGAATGTGTTCTATAATAAATTTTATGTGTGTTTCATAGCAGGGTAAAGGGGTCAGATTTACTAATAATTTGCATTAACTTTTGCAATATCTATCTTTTATGAGCATGGTCTCTTTTAGAGTTTTAAAAGTTGTTCCATAATGAATTCACATTTTTACCAGCTATGCCCTTCCGTTATATTACATACTTTATCGGCATCTTTTATATGCGAAATGAAGAGGCTGGTGCATCCTTCTTCTTCCTCTCTAGCTGACTGCTTAGTGGGCAAAAACTGCTGTAATCTGCCACAGCATCAACAACTGCATGGGCAAGTGGATGTTTTCCCTGCAGAACCTAGACAGTAACTGGGCAAGAGGAAAATGGACTAACACAAGAATCTGAGAGTGTCTTTCCTCCAAAGACCCAGCTGGCATACAAAGCTTTTACAGGACATAAAATAAATGCTTAAATAATGTAACTGATAGTGGAAAAAAGAGGAACCTAACAGAAGGCATGCTCTATCTAAGGAAGAGCAAATGACAGTATCACCTACGTGCTTGTTCTAGCTTTCACAAAAGGGACTATTTGCCTGGCTGGGAGCTGCGGAAAAGGATTAATAGTTTTCCAAGGAAGACAACACCCCTGCAGTCCCACCTCAGGGTATCTCAGGTGTGAAGTGGGGGCTTAGGGAGAGGGCAATGGTGCAGGCTCAATTGGCCAGTAGTGCCCTTGGCTGACATCGTAGTTTATTTGTGAGCTTATTAAGCTTGGCCTGTCCTTTGGGGGCACTCTTGGCAAAGGTCACAAAAGACAAGATTTTGCATAATGAATGCATTAAAATCTTTTTGTTAGTGCATGGGGAGCAAGAGGATAATGGCAATGAAGCTTTGGAATACAGGAATGGAGGTAAAAGAAAATTAGTCCCTGAGGTAGCAAATAGGATCACCATGTGGACTTGAGTTTCTATTTTAGCAAGTGAGCCCTGAGAGAAAAAAAATGCTTGGAAACATGCTGCCTTTTATTCAGATCCATAGCTACAGCGTTGAAGGAATACACCACAAAGGGCAAAAGAGCCTCTCTCCACTGTGATGAGTCATTTATATGGAAGGATCTCAGCTAGTGAATAAAAAAGAATGGAGAATGCTGTACACATTTTGAAGAAGACCTGAGGGGGGGGGGGAATGATGCTGTGTCAGCTTGTGGGCTATAAATTGCACTTAGTTATCATAAATTCATGCTGAAAATAAAGTTAGCTTTATCAGATTTTGACCGTAAGTCTCCTTTGGGAATGATGTCATAACACAGCAGATAGGACCTAGATGAGCCTTTTCTGGCACTTTAATAAAGACCCCGATTAGGTGGTAAGGATAAGCAAGTTTAGGTATACATGTGCAGATGGCAGGGTTTCACAACTCAATAACTAGGTGATTCAAAAGACTCAGGGCAGATAAAAGATAGAAACACCAGCTATCAGGGTCAGTTCAAGGGTGCTATAAAGAGCACCAAATCCCAGTGAAGAAAGATAAAATGCTACTCTAGTTGCTAAGATACCTTAATCTGATGAAAGCTAGGTTGTATGAATTTTTTAAGGGTTTATCATTCTTTGCACTGGTCCTAAAATACAAATATGCAGTCTTAAGTAACTGGCAAAAAGTTAGAGAAGGAACTGACTTAGAAATATAATAGCTGGTCTATTTGAGCATGTCAGTGCTGTCTTCAGGCGAGGCTGGGCTAGAGGAAAAATCAGTGAATAGCTATATCAATTTGCTAGGATGTCTTTCAATCAGTCTATCAAGATCTTTTAGACTTCTGATAAGGGAAACCTCTTGGCATAGCCTAATGTAGAAACCGCTGTACTTTTTTTTAGTTGTCCATAGAGCACTTAGAGAAGGAAATTCTAATTTGCATTTATTTTCAGTTCTTTAAGGAAAAAATCTCTAATGAAAATAGGTATATCTTTATAATGCACTCATTTTGGAGATTGCAAGCAACTGAAAAGGGCTGTGATAGCTAGTTCACTGATGATAATTTTGTGTCTTCAAAAATGATTTGCCCTAGTCAGCATTGTTATTGCCTCTCTCTGGACTGCATCAGAGCTAAATGAGACAATTCTGTTTCACCTCACCTTCCTCTGTTTGTGCCCCTGTTACTCATTGCTCATATCTCAACTGGGCCTTGTTTTCTGATACCCCAATGATTTTTTTTTAATTTCTTGCCTATTGTTTTCATCTTTCTAGATTATTTTGTAAATAGGAAAAATATGCTATAGTTGGATAGATATTAAAAGATACCACATGCATTTTCATTTGAACAAATATTACAGAAATACTTGCGTATGATAGAAAGGTTTTCAGCAGATGGGTTAAGAGATGCATTGCCTTACAACTGAGATACCTATGTTTTATTCTGTCTAAAAGGATGCTTAGAATTCCTGCCATTGTAACAAGCTTACTTTTAACTTCCTGTTTCAGATCACTGATAACACTATACAAAATCAACAGGACAAAATGTAAATGAATGAGAAACTTGTTAAATTAATGATCTCAAAAAAAGAGTTAGTCAGTAGTAAATCATCGTCAAATGCAAATGATCCTAAGGTGCTCCTCAGGGATCAACATTAGACCCAGTGTTATTCAACATTTTCACCCATGAGCTGAAATATAAACATAAATCATTCTTAGAAAATTTGTGGATGGCAGAAAGATTGGAGAATCAGTAAATAATGATGAGGACAGCAGTGTGCTCTGAATTGCTGGTAAAATAGTATCACTGAAAAACAAAACAAAAAAAAAAAAACTTGCAGGCTAGCCCTACAGCATGGGCATATTTGTCTAGAAATAGACTGGCTAAAGAAGCCACAGGTATCATAGTGGAGAAGTAAGCTCAGGCACAAATCTAAATCAAAAATAGCAAATGGAATTCTATAAATAAGCAAGTGTGAAACAAGATTTGGAATTTTTATATTTTTATTTGGCGATGATGAGACAGATAACAGATTGCTTCGTCCATTGCTGTTGTCCACAGTTTAAAGAGGGTTTTTTAAATCTGGAGATGTTGTGAAAAAGATCCATGAAATGATTCAAAGTTGGTAAAATGCCTACAGTGAGAGACTTTAAGAGCTTGGTTTGTTTAGTCTATCGAAAAGAAGATTGAGTGGTGCCTTGACTGAGAGGTAACTGTGAAAGTATAAGTATTCTCACAATGAGAAAACACAGAGTACTAAAGTGCTCTTTAATCAGGCAAAGAAAGGGATAACAAGAAGTAATGTTTGGAAGCCTGAATTAAGGCACATGTTAACCACGAGTGGTTAACCACTGGAACAAGATATCAAACGGTACGATCACTTCCCTATCTCTTAATGCCCTCAGATCAAGACAGATTCCCTTTCTGGAAGATATGTTTTACTGACATAGAAGTTATTGGGCTCAGTACAGAACAGCTAGGTAAAAAGTAAGGGTTCACAATAGAAAGCCAGTCACATAATATAGTAGCCCCTTGTGATGTTGACCTTGCTAAAAAAAATTATCCAAATGGTGTCTGCCTAGTCCACTGGGCATCTCTAAAGTGCCGCTTTTGCGTTTAAGACCAACCATTTTCCATGAGCTACTGCATCTTCTTGAGATACTCTAAATTTTCAAGTAAGTTTCAAACAACTGTTACAAACGTTTTTCAAAAGTGTTATTGTAGAGAAGATGCATTAGAATGAAAAGCAGGAATATAATGAAAAGTATTTTTAAGAATTAAAAAAATGTTCACAGTTGTAGTCTGTAATAACAGGTGAGCAGTTAAGGTATCATTAGTTAGTCCATTGTCTGAACAAAGAAAGCAATTCATATCAGAGCTAGTTTTGTTTAAATAAATTCTCAGCTTAGCTTCTTATTTTTTTAGCCTTTCTGTCAGTGAATGGGTCTCTCCCTCTAGCACAGCTGTGACAGACTCAATAGTGCAGTTTCAAGGTATCATCTTTTCAGATGACAGAGTAAACATACACATTTGCTATTCCAAGATGAATGAAAAAGAATTGTGGATTGTCCTCTACAGATAATCAGAACTCTCTGACTGGGATTGGAAAAAACATTAACTCCAAATCACAAAAATGTAAAATGTCTTGATACATGTGAAGAGAGCATCATCTAAGTTTCAGTTTGAACAAATACTGCAGACATACTTGGCATACTATAGAAAGGCTTTCATCTGATGGAGACACGTATTGCTTTAGAACTGGGACAACTGCTGACACATTTTGGAGCTGTTAGATTGAAGGATTAAGCAAAAGAATAGGGCCCACTTTGCTTGATATAAAAGAACTTTAAGCCACTGGTAAATTAGTAGAAATGGGTAAGGTAATAGCATCAATCTAGTTGATGTTTTCCCTAAGAAGAAATAACAGAAGAGAATAGAAATAATCAAGCATGGACTGGTGATTATTCATAAATATTGTGAAAAGCAAGAAAGATATTTTTCTTACAATAGGGCCTGGTCTTCATGTGGCAAATTTAACAAAAATGATTCAGAAATTATCAGCATTGGAGCCAGCTTTCAATCAGCAGAACAGTACAAAGTTGTCTTAATGCCACCCAGGATTTGACTTAACAATTCTGAGGGTTATTGTAATTTAAATTTACAATATTTTTGACCTATAATATATCAGTTCTTTCTAATTTGGTATAAAATTATATCCACCAACACTAGAGCTGCAAGAAATATCCAAATACTAAGGGGAGGAGACCTAGGGTAAAATGTGCAACGGAAACCAAAATGTTTCTGCTGATAATAAAATTATCAAGTAACATAGAGTTTCTGTTATGAAATATAGTGTCCACTAGGTTTAACCTGGGCCCAACTGCTGATTCCCTTAGGTTTCCAACCTAACTGTTCTTTGCTAGAAACTATACGTTGTCACTGGATCTTCAGGCTGAAATGCAAAGCTAGATCTCTTGTGTCCTGGTTTTCTTTAATCAAGAGACATCACTGCTGAGTCCTCCTGCACAGTAACAGGAGCTTCCTAACCTCTATGCACAATCCCTCCCAGAGCACCACCCAACTAAGATATTCCTGTCTAACCCTTTCTGGCCAGTGTGATGGAAAAGCAAGAACCAATAATTATCCTGGATGCTGCTAAATTATCATGGATTTAATAATTAAAAAAAAAAAAAAAAAATCTGAAGAGGGACATGTATTTGAAAACATCAAAATTTTTCCAGTACACTCAGCTTCATTTAATTCCCCTCCCTGCCATACTGAGTTCATGAGCACATTAGGAGAATCAGCTCCTTCACTCTCTTGTGAATTTTTCATACCTGTGGCACTCTGGTCTTCAGTAGACTTGGAGTTTATGAACCTCCAGGCAAGCCAGGTTTACAGAAGAGGTTCTACACAGTTCTTTTTGAGGTGGTAGAAAGGGGAAGGACAGCAAAGCAGAGCTAAAGTCTCCCTGCTTTGGCCTGGGATTCCTCTTCCCTCTGACATGGTTCACAGCCACAGCAGCTGAGTGGTGATGCAACTGCTTTTGGGGCCGCTATATTAACTAAATCAGTGAAATGATCCCAGTTATTAAAATTAGCTTGAAAAATGTTAAATTACTTAAACGTTAGATGCAACAAACAGCAAGTGGTCTTAATCTTTGAGTAAGGCAGGCTTCAGTAAGTCAAACATATTGGGACAAAAAACATAACTGCTGTTGATGCAAACATATTTTACTGCTATAAAGCAAGGGAACTGATACTCTGCAATAAAGAAATCTCAGCTGTTGAATCCAGGTAGGGAATGAAGTATACTTGTCAGACACCACTTTCTTTGTGATAGAAACTTATTCATGAATAGTTTTGTCAATTTAGTAGATGCTGAATTGGTGCCATGATCGAGATGAATGTTTGTTTCTTAAAAAAAACTCATGTTGAGTAAGTAAAACAGTGGCCTTCACCTCAGGCACTTCATTAACTGAACAACCAACTGATAATGGACCGCTGCATCATTATTGCTTAAATAATGATGTTATACTGAGTGAATGTAAAGCAGTATTGTTTGGATATAGGAATAAACCTATGCCAGGAATACCTAAGCACTTATTTGCTATGTGAAAAGGTTTTATTATTTGCAGATCAGTGCTTTAGGGATATTTCTACTTATCAAATGCTTCTCAGTAGATTTTATGCTTATATTTATAGGTCAGATTTTGTCTACTCATGTCAGATATTGTAAACAGTTTGGGTGATATGCAGGCCTAGTTTAACTGAGTTGCCTTTCTTAGGTCACAGTTCTGCACTTTATTTATAAATATTTCTCCACAATGAAAAGGATCTAATCTATCTCACTTCACTGCAGTACCCCATATGGAACTATCAGTTAAACTGAGTAATTAAGACAAGAATCGTACCATTCGCTTAAATAAAAGACATTATCTGTGTTGAAAGGGAGTCTATCAGTTTGGAGAATCATTCATGGTGCTCCTTAAGGATTGGTCTTGGAACCATTGTTATTTAATATTTTCATCAGTGGCCTGAACAGAAATACTAGGAGAGTGCTAATGAAATTTGGTGGTGACAAAAAATTTGGAGGTGTTGTCAATACAGAGGAGAACTGGAATATCATATAGGAAGAATTAGATGACCTTGACGACTGCAGTAATAGAAGCAAGATGAAATTTAATAGTACAAAGTGTGAGGTCATGCACTCTGGGACTAATAACAAGAATTTCTGCTATAAGCTGGGAGCTCATCAGTTAGAAATAGCATAGGAGGAGAAAAACCTGGGTTTGTCCGTCAATCACATGATGATTATCACCACCAGTGTGATGCTGCCATGGAAAACGCAAGTTTAATCCTAGGATTCCCTGGGAAGTTTTCCAGTACTGGTAGAGAGTACCACTTGCACAAGTCTTGGCAAGATAGCCTTTGCAATAGTGTGTACAATCCTCTTTCAAGACAGTTGCATTCAAGCCAGAAATGCTGCAGAGAAACAGAAATGTTAAGAAGCTCAGGCAGCTGAAATGCACCTTAACTTATTTAGTTTAGCAAAATGGAAGCTGAGGGAACACAGATGTTCTTTGTAAATGCACTATACGCCAAGAGAAGAGAGCTATTTAAAGCAAAGAACAATGAAATCCAACTAAACATAAATTAATTAAAGTAAAAATTTGAAGAATGCTTTTAAATATGAGGACTATGAATTTCTTCAGCAATATTAATGAGAACTAAAAGTATCTATATTTGACATCAAGTGCAAGAAATTTATGAAAAGATTGTATGTTGATCTTGCCTCTAATAATCAGGGATTTCTTCCTTTCCTACTACGCTAAATCTTATATGACTATTGCCAGAAATGTTTGATGTGACACCCCCCTTTAAACTGAAACTGATAAATTGTATTGCTCAAATCCATTGTAAGCCCCATAATGTTCTGAGTTGATTCAGTAAAACTTTTTTAAACTCTTCAAAGGGAACAGTTGATGCTGACAGCTATATTCAGATAATATCCAGCACAAGACAACCATTTTCAGCCAATGGATAAGCACTTAAACCAGTAAAACCATAAATAAAATTTTCAATGAATTTATTTATATAGATGTTGTGAAGAAGATATCAGCAATAGTTAAAGATGCATTTTTTAAAAAAATCCAACACCTTAAACTACATATATTCTAATAAAATTTATTAAAATAACTGAACAAATCAAGTCCAAGATAAAATGAAATTTTCTCTGATGTTTTGATTTTAGTAGGTGAGTATTAAATAGTATGACAGGTGATGAACCTATGCAAACTACAATAATTTCAAGGTGCATAGCAACCACAAAATGAATTTCACCTCTAGACTATAATAAGAACCATATTCTAGAATAATTTCCTGACTTTCCAAGTGGGTGTGAATAAAAAGAGAACATCTCTGAAAACGCTTTGTCCAATGAACTGAGTTGGACTTGCATTAAAAGGCAGTAAAACTGTGACTTATTTGCACTATTGCTTTAGGCATGTTCAAATAGCCTGATTTATTTAAATCAGATGTATTTCCTCAATTCTGACTTTTAAAAAAAAACAGCCTGACAGTTTGATATCTTGGATGCAGAGAAGACTTTATTGCCACAGAAAAGATCTGGGTTTGGAAGCAGCTCAGAATTCTTGCTGCTTGGATAGAGAGAAGACCATGGCTCGTATTATGCCAGAAATTAAGTATTCAAACTAGTGGAATTAAGGTTTTTTAGTACTATTATACGAACATTCTTTGTGCTTATGACTGCAGAAATAGGATGTGGAAAGGCAAGTAAGCCAATAAAATAGAAAATAAATGTAAAAGCAGAAAAAAATTTCAATCCAGCATAAAGAAGTAATGAAAATTAAAAGGCCCTATTCCGAAGCAAGAAGAGTGCAGTTGAATATCATTTGTTTGGAAATGGTAGGTGAGAAATTCTGAAATACAAGGTATGTAAAGACACATTTTCTCTGAATCCTCCAGGTTAGACTACAGAGAGGACTCCAGTATATAAAGATATTCTGTATATTAGGTTTATCAGAAAATATGAAGTATGATAAACATGTAAAAAAGGACACAGTATAATATTTTCAGAGAATCTGTGGGAAATGTGCAGAAGTCTACTTAACCTCATTTTTCTTTCTTAAGTACAAATACAGTATGGACTTCTTAGTGAAGAACATTATTTTCAAGCAATTGCCTCATTTTTCTCATGAAGGGACGCGCTGTTAGCCCTGAACTCCTAAATTAAAGTACATCTTGGAAAAATATTATTAGGATCTTTTTCTTTATAGTTTATGTTAATTGATTCTTTTCTAGTGAAATATATTTGTGTGCATAATAGAAGAATAATTTCATTCTATGTCACCTCTGTTGTTCTGCATTTTCTGCTAGTATATGATAGTATATTTTTAGAGTGGAGGAAGAAGTGGAATTATATATAGTAAGCAATTAAGACCTAGAATTTTCAAGCTGTCATAACAGATTATAGAAGAAATTGTATCTTTGTTGAATCCTACCAGTATATAATGTCATTTTTCTGTAGTCCACCTGCCAATAATCCGTGTAAAAAGAAAATAAAAATTCTTGGGAATTTTTTTCTCTTCTTTGGTCTGTCATCTCTGTATTAGAGAATGCAGAGTCAAGGAGAAAGTAGGTGGTATATAAATATGAACATCCATTTCTATCTTTTTATTTTAAACTTTTAGCAGTGGGCAAATTACTTTTGTCTTTGGATGAGGTAAATTTTGGCAAGCTTGAAGAATCTGTAGAGCTATGCCAACCTTCTCATGCACTGCACCTTTAAGAGGCAACACTGTCACTACTGGAGGAATCATACAATATTTTCTTTTGCAAAGATTTGGATGCCTGGGAATAACAAAACTTTCAAAATCACAAAATTAATATGATGGAGGTTTTATATATTTCAGAATATAAACTTGCAGAGAACATGTTGGATTCTAGGTGCTACTGAATGCATCAAGACCCAATAAAAATGCCAATGTCTGCGTGGAAGCATGAACAGTGATCAGAGTGTTCCTGGAAGATATTAGGGCTGCTATTCTTATTAATAGCAGGAAGAATGCAATACCACTCTGAGTACTGGTTCGTGTAAATCAAATTGGATTAGTAAACACCACAAAGAAAGGCCAGCATAAGAGAAAATAAATTATAAGGATAAAAAGTAATCCCTGGAAACAAGATAGGCACTGATGAGCAGAACAATTATTAAGATTATAAAGACACAAGACTGCAAAGTAGATCATGTCCAAATTACGCAACAGAGCTACATACAAGTCAAAACGACACCAGAGGAAGAATGTCCAGGCAGGAATAGGGTTGTTACCTTTGAAATACATAATCCAACAAAAACAAGCCATGACAAAAAGGCCACCCCAGAGCTGTCTTAAAAGAGCCTCTCAGCATGCCCTCCACTTCCAACAGCAGCGCCAGGTCAAGAGTCAACTGGTCAAACTGGCAAATAATGAGCAAGCTGGGAACCCTGTGTGCATACAGTGACAGAAGAGACAGCAGAAGTAAATAGGCTTGAAGAGTACTAAGCTGTGTCTTGCATATACCAAAGCACTCTAAGAGCACAGTAATGCTGGGAGCAGGGGATGTTGAAGACCATCCATGACCATTTAAGAAGTGGACCAACAGGGATGGACACCTCCAGTTAAAAAGATAGCAGCAAACAGAGCTGTATTGGTGGAGAAAAGCCTAGAGAAAAAGAACAGCAAAGGAAGAAAATGAAGCAAGCATCCCAAGTGTGAAATTGGAGATTCAGAAAAGTTGTGAAAGAGGTGTGGGTTGACAAAGACAAAATAAGGATTCAGAACAGAAAATCCAGGCCTGGCAAACTGGCTTATTAGCGGTGCAAAACAACAAAAATTGAGCATTTTGAAGAAATGGAGCTAGGAAGGAATGCAGATATAAGTAAGACAGGACTACTTGCAATGACAGGGATGACTGTTCTAGATTATAGGAGTTCCAGTTTGTTCAGTTCCTGGGTCTTAACAGGCAAAAATAACATCATTTTTAAAAGCAGTGGAAGTATTATGGATATAATTTTAACCAAAAGCTCTAATCTTACTCTAACCTTATACCTTTCTAAGATATAAGTTTAATATGATAGTGATGTAGTTTAAAATTTAAATTTATTTGTAATAATTGCATTGAGAATTTTGTAGTATTTTTTGTGTTGAATTCTTCTGCTGAAATCAATGGCCATGTTACCAGTGCTGTAAAAAAGTCAAAATGAATAAGTCTTTTACTAACGATATTGCTAAAATTGAGACATCAATGGAAAAAATGAAGTTTGCGTTACTTTTCAATGTTTTATAGTGGCTGCTCTAAACTACCGCATTATTTTGGTAGCACTATATAATTAACTCCGCTCTACCAGCATATTTTGTGATAATTAAGAAAAAAAATCTGTGCAACGCCACAGATCAGTTCATCCTATGTAAAATTTACAAATACTTTGTGAGAAAACTGGAAGTTTTATATGAAAGCCTTTTTGCTTGGTTTATGTGAAGATAGCTGTGATGCAGTAGTTGGGATAGAGCTCTTAATTAAGAAAGTTTGTTCTCTCGTATTCTGCTGCTATCCTGCTATATGACTTTGACTAAGATGTGTAAATATGCTTCTCCAAGTGTCAGTGATATGCGATCTGATTTGGAATGTTTACTGGTAAATTTTTAGCAAAGATTAAAAAAAAATAACTCATTAGAAGTGAACATACCTGAAAAAAATACGTTAGTCTCTCAGAGTTGTTCTCCTTTCCAAAGGGACATTATAATATTTATTTCATCTTTATAACTGAGGTTCTGAAGTATTTTAAATAAGAAAAGGAATATGTAAATGCTCAAATTATTGATTGAGCTTCATTTGAGAACTAGTCCTGGAAGTTAATCTTATTTATATTGTACAAATATATGATTTAAGTTCCAGTTTAGGAAATACTTTGTCCGTACTAAATGCAGTGAGCATAGAAGTGTTATAATGGCCAACTTATTGCCAGAAATTGGTTCACATTTAATCAAACAGCAGACTTTTCATCTGCAAAAGTAAAAAATTTTATATAAAAACATACATAAGAATGTATTAGTAGCTGAAATTACAGATCTTTTAAATCTATTAACAGTCTACAAAGTTTGACCTTATAAAGGAAGAATTTAGGGTACATTGTATGTATCTAGTTTACTTTATATATATATATATATTTATATGTATATGTATATATGTATATATATATAAACAAGCATTACTTAGTGGTAACTTGTCAGTTTTTCCTTCATATGAAGCTTTCATTAGTGGCCATCACAAATTAGACCTTCCCGTAGGCAACTTGAACTCAAATATGGACTTTTATTAAGAGCTTTTTAATTGAATGAATTATTTCAATTTTTCAAAGCTGAATAGTTGGGTTTTTTTCTTCACATTCTTTCCCCTATTTAGTTTCTCTGATCCTAGAGTGTTACTTAAGGGCATAATTAGTAAATCTGGGGGGCTAATGCCCAAATATTGGATTCAAAGAATATATTTTCCTCTTTGTCTGTGTGTTAATTTTGCTTTCATGACCATGAGAGGCATTTAAATCTTGAACTTCTTCAGAAATGTCTAATGATATAAAAATATGTGTACAAACATACATACATACATACATATACATATATATTAGACAGAAAAATGGAAGGCACATTAGGACAAAACTCAGAATTCTGTGGTAGGTGAATAAGATCTTGTGTTTGTTGTTATGGCGGTGATGACTTTATAAAATAGTTTGATCTGGTGATAAAATCTGTTTCTACTTTCAACAAAAATATCTTCTGTCACAATCCTTTATGATCATGTAAACCACAATATATAGCATGGTATTTTGGAATCAATAGAGGGAAAAATGTGTCAAGAAAAAGAATATCTAATGAACAAACAAAAAATCCCACCTGAACTAAGAATGGTAGAATCAAATAAGTCTGGTTGTCTAAGAATATGTATTTTGAAGTATAAAATCCACTGAATAAAGGTATTATTGAAAACAATAATAGCTATAATAATTTTTTTTCTGTTCTGCTTGCCTAGTCAAAGGACTATGAGAAAAGCTGCACCAACTAGTTCTCAGAGTAACTGAGAAACAAACATGTATTATACTATTTACAGTAAAGATAAAATAGAGGTGAAGTTGAAATAGCCAAGGGTACACTTCATGTTAGTGATGGAGATAGTATTAAAAAATAGAAGTTCCTGGCAGTTGCTCCTGTACTCAGTCCACTAAACTATGAAAAAATAAAATATATTGCTGAACATGGTAAGAAGCGATAGCCTTTCCTGAGTCAAAACTAGACAAATAAGCTAGTTTGGCTTAGTGAGTTCTGTGCAGCCAATGCTGTTATCTATTAAATGAGACAACATAAAACTTTTTGCAAGTGCTGAAAAAGAGCTAATGTTTTGTGTTTCTGTTTTAGTTCTAGTTCTCTAGAGTTTTAGTTCTGGACTTATCTCAACTCTGATTGTAACTTAAATTGCATCTAATTGTACCTAGATTGCCTCTGAAGAGTCTGTTGGATACTGTAATTTTCTACTTCCTGTGATAAAAAATAGTATATTGCTGCTGTGCACTACTAAGAGAGCTATGATAATGCTTCCATTTCACCCACTCCCACCCTCTTAAGAGAAGATTATTCCAATAGGAATCAAGTGGGTCCTATTTATCTATTTTTGCCACACAGAACTGAAATTGAATAATTAAAATCTGTAAGGCCTTCTGAACTTGATTAAGGTCTTATAATAAACAAATATTCTTATTTCCTTCAAGTAGTTGTAGTCTACAAGCACCTTTCCTTAGGAGGGCTCTTATGAGGTACTGGTTGACATTAACCCATATCAACATCTTTAATTTAGTAACATGTTGTATGAACAAAAATGAAGGCATGGAATTAAGTTTCCCAAAATTTAATATGGTAATTCTTATATAGTTCTGAAAAAAATATTATCTTTTTCAGCTTGTCTCATATCCTAAAAATAAGAAACATAATCTTTACCTCTTCCTAATAAATAAGAAGACAACAGTCTTGAAGAGGCAGTAACTGGAGAGCTTTCTTTGAGTTCAGTGACATATGAGGAAGCCCCCAGCTTTGCAAGAGTTAGCCATTAGTTGTGTAAAAAAGGCAGAAGACAGTCTGGAGTAAGGTGGAAGAGAAAAGGGAAGTAAGAGGGAGACAGGAAGGAATTCAATGGGTTCAGGAAGGATTCAGAAGCTCTTGAGTTTGTGCCATTTGGACCCTGAGAAGAACATTCCTTTATTCCACTTTATTATCTGCACAAAAGAGGCTGATCCTATGTTCCCATGCCTATATAGCTTTTTATTATGGCAGTGGACTTCTAAATACTGACATAGAAATGTATATATAATTCAAAGGTAAAAAAAAAAAAAAAAGAATTTCTTTCAAATTGCTTGCATGCAACATCTTAAATATTATTTATATCATTATTCCTTGGAAAATTGTCTCATCAGTTTTTACCTATTCTTACTGTAACTTATTCAAGTCTAGTCTTGAAATCTCATTTTAAAATATTGTTTATATTAATGGCCTATTAATAGGCAGTCATTTGAAATAAGGTTAACTAAAAAAGTAAGACCAAGCTTAAACCACTGTTCCAAAAATTTTTTCATTTATTGCATTCCTTGTGGCTATTTAAGTTCAAAATTGTACAGTTAGAGGGCGAATTGCAAATACAGTAGTCTGTTTCATCATTATGATGAAAACCTCATTCAAATTTGTAATACTAATCAAACTTTCTCTGGGACCCTTGATTTCTGATGGAAAAGATGCTTTTATAGATCAGTTTCTTCAATGCTGTATAATTCGCTAAATACACTAAATGCGTGTGATGTATTATCACCACACCATCATCATTTTGTTTAGGGACTCCAAAACCAAGCACAGATTCTTCAGAACACTAAGGGAAACACTCAATACACAGAGGGTTGAGTCACATGATTCCCATTAATTTTAATGGGAGTTACATGGATAAATCTGTGTGCTGAAATTCATGGGGAGTTAATGCCAATAGAATTTACTATTCCCAACTTTACTCTCTGAACCTTTGTGCCCAGCTAACTACACCTCTGTAAAGGTCCTGAGGGGGAGGAGAGGAGGGAGCAAAGTAAAGCGACTACAGTGAAGGCGTTCAGAGCTTAGAAAGTCTACAATATTTGTTCAAAGGTAGGAAAATGTTAATAGATATCAAATAAGAAAATAGGTAATTTTGAAACTATACTCTCCTTAAAATCTCCTTTGAAAGCATAATCTACTCAATCATAGTCTGTTTTGCACATGGAACTTTTTTCTGTTGTTTTTATCATGTAAGAATTATATACAGGTATTGAAGTCTCACTCCTCAATGTTATGCATCAAATGAACACTCACTATACGATAAATAATGTAAAAATAGTCGGAAGTTGAATTTAGAGTTTAACTTATGTGTATAAACATAGTTCCTGGATTTCTGTGATTTGTACACTGAAGCGGAGTTATAAGGAATCCATTTGATTTCCCTGAGAATTGTAGGAGGCTTCTTTTCACTGCGCAGTCAAGTTATAGGGAAATAACCATTTAGCATTTCTGTTCAATTTTATTTCATAAGCAAACAGTGAACATGTAAGCCCTCCTGGAAAAAGAAAAAGAATACAAAGAAAAGTTTATGAACATAATTAGGACACTTGAAAACTGTCCTAAGTGCTAATGTGCACTAGTGCTAGCTTTGGGTTCAGTTCCTGCCACCATTTCTTTTACTGAAGTTGGTGGAACTACATTTGAGTATGAATAAAAGCAGCTTATGTTATGAATAAAAACATAAAAAATATATTTTTATCTTGCTCAGATCTTTTCAGTCTATTGACTCAAACAGAGATCATCTAAAATGTTTTGAGAGTTGTTTAGCACTGCCAAATATACCATTCAAGTGTGCTTTTTTGGCAGTGTTGCATGCAGCTTGTATTTATTAGATAGGCAGCTATTTGAGCTGATTAGCTACAAACATTTCATGAAAAAGAAATAATTGCTCATTCCATATAAATACATGTAGTTTTCTTCACCACTTGCTGACTCAGCTTCACTTGTGGTCTACAGGATGAAGTCATATGGGTTCCTCATATTCCTGTTTTAATTTGTAATGCTGAAAGGAATCAGAAGGACAATCTGCTATAGCTTGTCCTTATTCTGCTGCACAGCTCCCCAGGACAGAGGCTGCATATTCCTCTGCTGCCTAGCAGATGGAAGAAGTCACTGGTAGGCTCTGTTTTGGAGTCAGCACATCCAATTGCTACCTTCCTTACTCTTCCTACAGGCCTACATGATGCCAAACATTAGGGAAGGAGGCAATATTAGGGAATACACTGACTATACACAACTGGCAAACAGCCTCTTAAGGACCGATGCCAACTTGTTCAAGTAAGCCTATATCCCAGACCAAGACTTAGAGGAGACTGGAGCACAGGCTGGCTTCTTCAATATTCATGCAATCTATGGATATTGAGCACACCATAGAATTTTCCTGATTTGGAGCTCAGTAGAACTGAATGTGGACTTGTGGACAGTTCTTTGAATATATGGGGTATCTCCAAGAAGCAGAAAATATAACTGACACAGCTTTTACTAGAGCATATAATAGATCATGCTCCTGATTTTCATACTGACACTGGGACCATAACGGTTTTGCTGGTTTCTTCTTCAGCTCGCTAATATTCCCAGGTAGTGTTCTGATTTGGGATACAGCTTGAACGTAGTTATGACCTCAATGTAATGAGAAGAACTTAGAGAACGACTTGGCCCCCAGCACCTAGCTAATGAGTTCATCCATCCAACAATTCTTTTACTTGCAGGGAGAAGTTTAGTTTTATTACTGCCCCTTTTGCTTTTTCAGGATATATACTTGGAAGGATTCCTACTTCAATTCTTCTGGCTGCCCTCCATGCTTCTTAAAAACAGACTTCATTCTCCTCTTGATGTACTCTGAATACCATTTGCGTGTGAATAGCTTGATACACACATTGCTTTGTTTAAGATCCTATCTGATTTTTGACACAACAGCTTATAGTAACACTGCTTCATATGAAAGGCTATTGAAAACAACTGATGTAGGCCTGGGGAGACAAGTGCTGTTTTCTGCACTTGAAGCAAATGCCAGCTCTATAGATTTAGAAGGATGGGCACTGTCACAGTACCAATCACAGTGAAAGAATTACTGGAATTCACATTTGAAGAAAGAACATACTCAAAAATAGAATTACACATGTAATAGATTGCATCAGACATGTAGGAGAGAACAAAACATATCAAATTCTGGAGCAATCTAATGCCACGTGAAAAATGTGGCCTAGTATAAAGTCTGTCTTTGTTGTGTGCCAAAATATAGCTTTTTAGAAAGCTATCATCATTTTTGTACTTTCAGAGAACTCCTTTCAGATAAATATTTAATAGTATAGCCCTTGCTATAATTAACAGATTAGATCATGCAGAATTTGTTGAAGAGAATTTCATGGAGTATCATCAGATAATAGCAAAAGTCAATGCATATCACGCATACATCCGCCTAATTTGGAATCTACTGAAGAAAAGGCATAGACAGGAACAGAACAAGCTACCCTTGATATTTAACAATATATTTGTGGTCAGCAGGATGCTTGGAAGGTAATAGAAATAACTTTTATCCCAAAATAAGATTATGTAAATTATGAAAGCTCCAAAAATATCTATATATACAGTTGCTAATAAAGTTTTGAAAGATTATGTATAGCTCGTATCAAACATGCAGAAGCAATATAGATATAAAAAGAATTCAAAGATACAAACAGCTAATTACCAGCATAAAAGACAGCAAAAATTAAAAAGAACTAAGAGGAAGTCACTGCAAAAGAGAACAGGACTTAACCTCTGTTGAGGTGCCACAGAATAATCTGAATTGAAGATTGTGGTTTCTTCTTCAAAAGACAAGTATTTATGAATGATTCAAACCAATCCTTCTGATGTGAGGTAGGACATCTTAGCACAAAGTTAATCTGTCAGTGACTCCTCTCTCTTTTACTGCCTAGTGGGAACTGCTGCATCTCTCCTCTCCAATGACGCACAGCAACAACTGGCGAAAGTTTATCCACAGGCAGTCAGATATTGTAACAAGGGTTGCTAAAATGGAAAAACTTAGCTTATATGGCAGTTAATATGGTATCCAGCTACTGCACAAGCAAGTCATTAGCACTGCATTTTAACGAAATGAGATTGTAATTAGGTGCCTTTGCTTCTAAAGGCAGAATGAGTTGCACATTTCTGGCTGCCTTTCCCAAAGCGTGACATCAGAGTAATCAGCTATAGACTGTCATTCTCTCCTCACCCCACATTTTTACTCCATTACTAACTTGCAGCTAGTCCCTGGGCAAGAGGAGATTCTCAGTCATCAGTGAGCAATAAATATCTCTGCCAGGGTTGATAAGATTTCACAGACACATACAGCACTTTTTGTTTTGTTCCTGTTTTTCAATTTCACAAGCTGTCTCAGTGTTGAAGCTGGGCCTGGATCGCTGTTGACTTGTGGCTGCTTTGCCTCAGTAGGAATTAACAGTGATCCTTTGTGCAAGCTGTCGCGAATGGAATAAGACCATGAGAATAGCTTTCTTTCACTCCACAGTATGGGAAGAATGGGCAGAATTGCCTGTGAACCCCAATTCCCACCTGCTGTAGTGACCCTGTGGGTCATTGTCTGCAGACAGACAGGGTAACCCGCTTCCCTTCGGTGGGTTGTGGCAAGCACAATCTAGCTGCAGGACTGGGAAATCTTCCTGTAATTTAGTTGAAAGATAGCTATACTCTTTCTCTCTTGAGAGCTGAGCACAGTCTTGCTAGCTCACTGATTTCACTAGAATTCTGTACATAGAATAATTACAGAATTGGGTCCAGAATCTGGAACTACACATCCCAAAAATGGAGATTAATGACTACATTCAAAAACTATTCCCCAAAATACTTGGTATTACCATAGGACGTCACAAATGATGTGTGAAATGAGACACCTTTGCCGATTGGCAGTGCACAAAGAGGATAAAGAGAATGACATGTAATTATTACTGTGCTATTAGCTGTGATATTTGACCTATACAAAGACAGAAAAGTCCAATAAATCCAAAAGCCTGAGATTCTATATAAAATAAAAATGAATAAACTGCTCAGAAATTTATTTTTAACAAACTTCAGCAGAGTTTTCTTTTGGAAAGAAAGAGGGTCCAAAACGGCAAGGGAGACATTATAAGCTAGCCTCTTCACCTCAAAACTTTCTTCATGTCATCCCTTCGTCACCCTTTACTTTGAAGAAGCTCACATGCCTTTTGAATACTTGACTAAAGTCCCTTAAACAGTGGTGGCGGTAGAGCGAGGGAAGAGCTTATGACATTAGTAAAGTTTTGACAGGACTGTGGAAATACCTTTTTCTTCCAACATAATAGATGTAATGTTGTCTCTCTTACTGACAGAAATGAATATAAGGTATGTCTGCCAATGCGCAGATTAAGAGTTAGCTAAGGATCCTTGTCCAATTTTATGAATTTTATGTTTTGTTGCAAATTATAAATTATACATTATTCAAAGGACAGGTAAACTGTTAGCAAGATCTGTTAAGAACAGCTGAGGAAAGTGCATGAACCAGTGTTTTACACCACTTTTGTAAACTTCCTAAAGCCATTTTCAATACATTCAAAAAGTCTAGACACATTTTAGCATCGGCATGTCAGACAAATCAGAGTCCCTACCGTTCTGAAACATGAATTATATTATTCATACATGGACTATTTTGCAAAGGTGAAGTTACCTATGCATAACAAATTGAAGAATATGAGTTATAGGAGTTTTGTTTGCTATACGGTCCACAGATTTTTCATCTAGCTACAGGACAATCATCTCCTTCTGGTTTAACTGACAAAAGCATAATGAAAATTGGTAAACATTTTATATTTTGATTTAAAAAACTACTGTGTAGAAACTACTACAATGCATCAAGGTTCACAATTTCAATTCCTTAGGATTTGGATAGCAGATCATCAAAAATATTATAAGAAGAAAATTTTTGCTGAATTGTTTCTAATGTTGTCCAATAGGGATCAGATTAGGCCCAGTGCTCTTCAGTATTCCCAGGAGTGATCTGGAGATGCATATAGAAATTATCATGTTAAGAATATGAGGATGACAGAAAGATTAGTTGAGTGCTACAAAATGAAGAGATCAGGATATGATGAGAAGTGTTTTGGAGAGACAAGTGCAAAGTTGCATGTTCAATACAGAGGAATGTCACCCAAAAATTGGACCACAGTGCCGTGGAGTATCTTGACTCTGCAGAGCCACAGTGGATCAGCCTTACCATGAGATCCCATGGTGGAGCTGCATGAAAAGAGCTAATGTAATCTCTGAATCCTTCTGCAATTCTTGGAATACTTACTGTAGCTCGGGGGTCTACATTTTAAAGGTAATGTTGAAAAAAAATGGAGATGTCACAAAACTGGATTCAAAATTTATTTGAGAGCTGTAGAAAATTCTTTGCTGTGAATGTATAAACTCAATCGTTTGATTATCAGAAAGGAGGACTGAAGAGTGACTTGATTAAAGTTTATAAATCACAGGAGAAAACCTTCATATACAAAGGCTTTTTTTCCTCATGGGAGAATCGCATCCAAAAAGAAAAAAAGCTTCTGGAAAATGAAGACAGGTAAACTCAAATCAGAAGTAAAACAGTTTTCTAATAATGAAAATAATAATTGTGAAATAAATTATCCCCAAAATTCTGAATTCTTCCTATTTTTATCTTCAGTTCAAGATACAAGTTATAATTTCACAGAATAGTAGCTGTCCTTTCGCTAAATAAGAATTTGATTGATCACAATGCCCAAAAATATCAAACAAATAAAATGTAAGGGTCTTCAACGTATGGGCTAAGTAGTTGTTGTTAGATTTCAGAAAATCAGAATAGAATAGAAAAAGGAAGAAATAAAATTGCCAGAAATTGCAATAATATATCCAAAATTACATTGTCTGAAGATCTGAGGCCTGACTTAGGCTTTTGTTATAGTTATATGTGAGGATCTCTGACTGTAGACCATATGCTCTACTGTGGTATGTATTGCATAACTATGGAAAATGTCTTAATGCAGGTATTTTTCATCCGCATAAAATTGTCTGTAAGAATTTATATCCCAGCTGGTACGATGTTATACAGAAACAATATCATGTGTTGTTCTGCAAGCTGTGCATATGTTTGGTTTCTGAGGCCAAAAACCAGGATGTGGTTTGAAGAAAAGTGGGAGGAGTCAACTAGTAAAAGTGTTGTATCATATAACAACCTCAAAAAAAAAACATATCAGTTGGGAAAATACATAGCAGAAGTGGAGACTGCCTATACTGCAATAACTTGTGATCTGCTGTGCACATGTGCACATTCGCATACCACTGGCCTTTTAAAACAATACCATTGTAACCTGTTGTGTAATCCAAATGTCCATAGTAATAAAGCAAAACCACTGTTTGTACTGTAATCTGATACATTGTGCCAATATAAATCAGTCTGTGAGTTTCAGTATATTACTGGCAAGCCAAATTATTAGAGATGGCTTCCATGTCTAAAACAGCAGATTGGATGGTCGTATTATATTGTATACACGTCCACTTGTAGGCTTGTTGCCAATTTAGGAAGGGCTCACGAGTAATTATCTGCTGCCTGATAATGATCTGTAGATCACCTTAGTGCATTTTAAAGACGCCAGAATGACATGTTTCATAAGCTGGAAAGTGCCCCACTTCTCAAAGTTTGCTTATCGTTTGCGTAGCTCTTCCTCAGAAGAGTTATGCACCTGCTTAAGTCTGAAAATATTTACCGCAGAACTTATTATAAGCAAGTAAAAAGTCTTTTGTTTTTTTGTTTTTTGGGTTTGTTTAGTCCCTAAGGTCATATAGTAGGTATTTTTAAGTATTTAACTTTGGTTAGAGATTTAGAGTTGAATGAAAGTGAATAGCTTCAATTTCAATGTATATATATAATACATGAATTATAAAAATAAAATATAAATAGCTTCAAAAGCACCTTTATATATAAGCCAGTTCAAATAATAGGAAAAATTATGTTCCTTGGGGAAAACCCAGCATTTGTAGTTCTCTGTTTCCTATATTAATTTTTTAAAGTGCGTTGAAATTTTCAGGCTCCATATGGACACATTTAGTTAAATTAATTTCTCTAGTATGTTCGGTCAAGTTTCCAGTAGTTACTTTTTTAATTCTATGTTTTCTGACTGTATGATTAATGTAAGTAAATAAGTAATCACCAGATGGAACGAAATCCTGCTTCCTGAACTCCAATTAAAGTAACCTGGAATAGTAACATGAATAAGCTATACATGAATTAGTCATTTTTGCAATTAAAACATAAACCCAAAAGATGTCCCTGAAAATTTAAACCACTCCAGATTTAATTAAAGGCAGATAATATATGAGAGATTATTCTGAAGGACATAATTTTTTTATCTATTTTAATCTTTACCTTACTAACAATCCTAACACATCCTTTTCTAACATAATAATAGAGCTCCTTATTTTTTAATAGGGTTCAATATCTTTGGTGACATCTGGCAAGCATATGTCAGTCGTATGACAGGCATTTCATACACCTGTACTTCAGCTGTGAGTTGGCACCTACCACAAAGCAGGCAGCAGGTAAGAGACATCTTTGTCACTTCACTGGTCATCTCAGCAGCAAAATGACACATGCCTAATTATGGTGCTCTGACAAACCATTCTGACTCGGTTCAGTTCTGTATTTGATTAGTTTGTGGCCTTTCCCTCTCTACATGTTTAAAGTTCCAAACATGAATGCGAGATTTGTTAAGGCCTCTAGCTATATAAACTTGGACCTGTGTTCAGGTCCAAAATATATTTCAAGACTATGTTGTGAGACCATAAATCAACGCTCAGGTGCAAGCCAAAGGCATACCTTATGACATGCATCAGAGGTCGCAGACCCACACGATCTCCTTATGTATGCCTGCAGTGATAACCAGCAGCTTGCGGCGTTGCCAGCAAAGTCGCACCTCCTGGGAGAGCCCGGAGGTTGCCTGCTGTTAAGACAGGCTGGTCAAGCAGTCTGGAAGGTGGGTGCACCAAAAAGCTCAATCTTGAGCCGAGCTAAGGGACAGCATCGTGAAGCTGGAGTCAGGAGACAGATCACCGGGAGCCTGTTCTGTGCCTTTGGCCTATCAAGCGTAGATCATGTGTCAGTACTTCCAATCCTGTCTGTGGAGAGATGGACTTCCTATTTTATTTTACTTTTATATAGGTTTGCTGTAAATTCCATTAATTTACCACTAATTTCCGTTTATGTAGAATGAAACAGGTAACAAGAATGAGATTCACAATCACTCCAAGCCTTTTTTGCCTTGTTCTTTGAAGAAATCCTAAAGAAATCAATGACATGTCTACAGACATGCAATTTTTTCCAGTTTCAAATATTTTTAATAAAAAAACAAGCAATTTATTTATTCATTTCTGTTGAATAACCTTGACTTCCCACTGCTTCTTAAGTGAGTGGAGTTGTTAAAAAAACAAACATCATTATTTCTGCTCCCCCTAAACATCTGTATTCATACATCTTGGTATACAGCAATCTCACTGGTGACAATACACTTCTGGAAATCGTATTAATTGTCACTAGACTCAAGGCTCTAATTTCATGTCTGAAATGCAGAAAAATAGTGCATCATTTAAACATACATTTAAATATTTGCCTAAATTAATAACCAAAAGAATCGAAAAAATACTGAGTTGAAAGTCTGATCAAACTGTTATAAAGGAGTAGTCTTGCCGTGAATCAATAATTTTCCTTACAAAGAAAAATAAACTCTCTAAAAACCTAGCTATTAAAAGACTTTCTTCTTCAGATTATAACATTTTTAAGGAGGGTCAGAGATTTGTCTGCAATCTCTGACAGTCCCTTTAAGCAGTCATTCATTGTAAGCAATGACAGAAACATCCCATCTTTCATGTTCCTCTGGCAGGACAAAAATCGGATGTTACAATGAAAAGGAAATCCACGTCAAAAACAATAATAAAACTTTTCTATCCCAAACTACATCCCATTGCTTTCTAGGGCTTTTGGAAAGCTTTCTGGTTTAAAGCAATGGGTCACAGGAAGTGACCTGGTGGGTTCTGCCATACAGATATGCAAATAATTGGTCTCTCTTCGTACTTGAAAACGAAGACTAAAGTTTGTTCTGCCACCACTCATGGAGCTTCATCTGAAGACACTGCGGTGGCAGCTCCGAGTGCCAGCCGCCAGAAGCATAACTGTGAGCAAATTCTGGTGAGCGAGGTCTCTCCTCCCATCATCGGTGCCCAGCTGGTTTCTGTGCGCTGGCTAACGGTGGGGGCTGCTTCAGGGCTGCTGCTACTGTGCAGAATCCTAAGCTGGCAATAGGACTTGCAGGGCTTGTTCACGTGATGAGAGGCAAAAGAAGCTTTGAAGTACACTGCCTATAAAATTGCAGTAAATAAGTTACTGCGTATTTTAGAAGGAGCTTCTTACCACATAGTTCACAATTAGTATGCCCATTTCAGCATTAAAAGGATACCTAGGAAAAGAAAACGTGTGTATAAATACAAAAAATATCAGAATAGAGCACTTAGACTGAATAATTAATACCATTTTATGTTATGTAACCATATATTTTAATCATCAGAGATGACGAGGGCTACAAATTCATGTTTATTGACAAGGATGCATTCCTTAAGTCACCATTTAAAATGGATTTTTATGGCCTGTCTTAATAACCAAGAGGCAAAAATGTGCTGCACTGCATGGGCATGCTGAAGATATGAGTTAAATGACCAAAACTACTCTGTAGCTCCCTAGGCGAAAAGGCAATAGGACTGGTATTGAGGCAGAACAAAGAAAGAACCATCTTATTCTCTCTCTACATCTACCATCTTTAAATAGTAGTAAAAACAATGATTAGTCAAAAAATAAGTTAACAAATTTGCGATGCTCACAACACAAATTACAGCAAAAGTTTACACATTAATAATTATTACAGCTCATCTCTGTAACATAAAAGCTGATTTCAGCAGAAATACTACCAGGAAATGTGTTTTATAGAAAAACATAACATTTTGTATACTATATCTTTCATCATCTTCACCAATGGGGACCCTTCCTACTGCTTCAGATGGTTCTGCATTCCCCCAATTTTCTTCATGCTCTTACATAATTAGTTTCAATACTGAATTACATTTTAATCTAAATGATCCATCTTCCCTTCAAGAGCTGTTAACACTGCTTAATAGTTTGCCCAGTAGATAACTATTGAGAAATACAGACCAATATATTTTGCTATCTTGAGACACGTAATAGCGATGCCCAGTAATTAGTGCGCTTCATATATCTTCTTATCCTACCTCAGTAATAGCATTAAGTGTACCAAACATAGCACATATACTGTCTCATATGCTGCACTTACTGCAGTATCTTCTTGCATTTCCATGTTGACATGGGAAAGTGCTTCATATATTTCTATCTTAATTATATGCCCTTTTCTGACTGTAATTGTACTAGCTGTAAAGGGAAGCAGTTTCAGTCTGCTAAAACTGCTAAAACATCACACCTGCAATGAGCTCGCAACTCCTTTGGAGCTGCTGATGAAGCTGCACACCTACTCACTCCTTAAACAGCCCAACCAGAGTGAACCGGTTAGTTTAAAAAGTAACTATTTATTAACTCAGTTGATAGACACTAGGCTTTACACTAACAAGCAACACAGGAAAAGTAAATTCTGACACCAAGAAAGGTGGCCAGAAGGGCCAGGGCAAGAGGAAAATTGTAATTTTTTAGCTAGTACAGATACATCTGGAATAAAACATCTTGGCACAGCTCGACTTAAACATATTGTTGTATTTTGCTTTTGTATTGCTGTTACACAAATAGATTATTTTACATTTGAAAAGTGGCTAACCTCACTAATGTAAGGCCCAAATAGTAAAGAACTTTTACAGGTTGATTTAATCCAACGTAAAGTGATTTTGAGATCAGAATATGCCTCAGGATATTTTCCACGGTGATTATTTGAAAAGTACATCGAAAAAGAAATCCACAAAGGAGTTCATTCCTTAAATATTGCCAAAAGAATGTCTGACTGCAAAAGATGGAGAATATTAAGCAATAGTAATTAAATTTCTGTGAAACAAAATAAGAAAGTCATATTCTATGATTTTCTTACTTGTCCTGGGAAGACTCTAATTCATAATTGGAATATGTATTTATGTAGAACTGAATATGTAAAATACGTAAAACCAGTATGAAAATACCTTACAGGCCCTCAACTTTCTCCTTTTTTGTTTCCATCGCTCAGATACCTGTAAAAATATTCTGTGTTAGTCTGTCTACTCTCAAATGGAACAGGCCAGGGAGAATCAAGTTTACAGTAAATCCACATTTTTCCCAAGTTACCCTGCATATTGCTCCCTTTTTGGACCAGGCACACTTTTCTTTAGTACACTCTATACCTTATTCACATCTGTCAACAAAAAATGCACATAGCAGTCACACACCAAGGCACAAGTCATAAAAGTAACAAAAAAGTAAAAGAAATGATATTTATATGTCACTCTGATAGTCAAGGGAGAAGAAGTGTCCTAGTCCCTCTTTCTAAAACTAAAGCCTCATCCAGGTGTCATCTCTGTATTTCACTGGAGTTTTGAAAAGAAAACAAAAAAAAAAAGAAAAAAGAAAAACTTGTCATTTATGGAAGTTGCTTCCTGCTTTTTGGGGAAAAATGGTCTGCTTTAAATCACAGTTCAGATCATCCATAACTTTCTTCCACGAAAACCACTCTTACTGGCAAGGAAACGGGCAACAAAACAGCCATATTAACCCACTGTCTGATGTATCCAAATAACAGACTCTCTTGGTCATCTGTTCCTTTCAAAAACGGATTGAAGGCACTTACCAGGTCTTATGAAAAACAGACTGAAAGAAAAACAAAGCAAAAATAGCTATGTCTCCTACCAATAGTAATAATGAGCTGAAAAATAACCTCACCATATTTTCTTAAGAAAGATATATCTAAGAGAAATGCAGAAGTCTCTAATTAGGACACTGAATCCACACTGCACTACAGTTTCAATGTAACCTCCCTTTCACTGACAGGTGCAGTATGTGGGTGCAAATTTCTTTGTATCAGCGATCTACTACTCTGCATTTACATTACTAAGCAAAATCATTACTCTGATTGACTTATGTACATTACTGCAGCCTGACCTCTCGGGTACAGAAACAAAAGATTGATTCTGATTTGGGTACCACCGTTTTGCACAGATGTAGTTCCAGTGAATTAAATGCACTTACTTCTGATTTACAGTCATGGAAGAAAAATAATTTTCTTGATTACCCTCCTATTTAGAAAGCTCTGGTTCTTTCAGAGAGAATAAAGTTGCACTAGTCTAAAATTCGCATGACAGCGGCATAGTTACGTGTATTTTTCCACAAGAAGATGGCAGCTATTCTCAAAGTATAATGCAAGCTAACTAGGAAAAGGTGATTGACTGATGCTGAGGTTAATTGCTTGTTGGCATGCTCGAAAACCTATGCTAACAAGTGCTGCTTGTAACTAACAAGTGCCAATTATTTCCTTATATTCTAGTACACATTATAGTATGCTAGGCACTATCCAAACATCCAGAAAGATCCAGACAACCTTGCCCTGATCTGATGACTTAATGATTTAAGAAAAGTATGCGAGCTGCTGACCAAAATGGGTCAGTGCACGTTGCTAACCACTGACAAACCACTATAAATAGTTGTCTGATCATCGACTTTGTTTTCACTTGTTGGCATCCCACAGTAACAAATGCTGCTTATTACATTAGAAGTTGGTGAAATCTTTAAAAATGCTGGTATTTTAATCCTGTTTCTATATCAGTGTGTTGGAAAAAAATACGTTCTATATATAATTGACAAGCGCGTGTACCTGTGAGCCTTGTAAGGCTTCCCACCTAATAGGTAGATTATTATGTAAAATGTTGCCTAAAAATTGTATAATATATTCACCTGGCTTGAAAATATGCTGACAGAACTAAAAAGCGCAACATCATCCATTGTTATATTAATATTAAATTGATAGTTTTGTTCCTGAAGCATCAGTAAATACCAATTTTAATTGCATTAATAAAATGTGAATTATGAAAGTAAAATTGTTTTGACTAATACAGATTTTCACTATGATAATAATGATGTAAAATAAGATTAAGACGTAACAATTCCTAAAGAAAGAGCAAGCTGATATTATGAAAACAATAATGCAAAGCCACCCTCCCCCACACCTTAGACAAGTAATCCAACTTGGATCAGTTGGAATAAAACAAATAGTAGCTGATCTGAGTATCAGACCTAACCTTTTGTGCTTTCCTTGCAAGAAACCTGTCAGTGCTTGGTAAAACTGCATGCTCTATCTGTTACTGCTTGACTAACTTCAGAATATGTATATTTACTTACATTACAACACAGTATCACAGTTGAAAGTCTTTGGAAAAGCATTAATTTTGAAATTTGGGAACTATCACACCCTCTTTCTCTTTTCTAAATTGAAAAAAAATATAGGTTAATGTGTCTAGTATGTCAGTGGTCTGTTGAAAAAGGTAAAAAGTGCCTAAGCTGTGGTTTGATCTCTCCTAGTGCTGTGATGCAGGGGGTATTTCAGCATACCACTGTGCCGATAATTCAAAATAATGCAACAAAACTTCTCTAACCATAGGGCTTGTTCAGTAGGCATGAGCATTCAAAACTGGATTAGATGAGGTGACCATAAAGACAAAAAAAAAATTAAGAAAATCTAAAAACATTAAGATCATATTTGCAAATATAACATCAGTATTCCTAGAATGTTTTAGAATAGATATGTACATTTCTGTACCCATCAAACACTTAATAAAAGATGGCTCCTCTAGGCAATTTGCAAACTATAGTTTCATCTAGATATATGTCAGTGTAAATCAGGAACCTTCAGTTCTCAGTTTTTCTAAACAAGTATGCCATAATCTTTCCTAGCCCTGTTTCCGTCAGACCCTCATAAATCTACCACATTGCTCTGTCTCCTCAGAATGCAGTCAAATTCACAAATATTTTAAAGGTATAGTGAAATACACATATAGCAAGTCTATCATTCTAGTAGGAGTTAGTAATTTCCTTCACCTGCACTATATATTTCATTTTAACACATCTTTAATAGACACCAACTAATCATGTTTAAAGGCTACCTCTTTATTCTTGCCCTTTATCCATAAACTGCTCTTTTCATTGACCTTAATATATAAGGTGAAGATAGGCAATCGTTCCATATAAATGCTTACCTATATGATTTTGGTTTTAGGATATGTAGGGTAGAACTAGTTTGAGTGGACATAACTAATATTTTCTTTAATATATTTTTTTGTTCTAAACCATCTAATACTATCAGAAATACTGATGACCCTAAAATGCAGTGTCTTCATTTCTTTCTACACTCTGTATTTGATAAAAGAATAAAACATTATGGCATTTATAATTTTAGATCTTTTAAGATGTAACTCCTATACAAAATTTACAATATAAAATTCCCTTTTCCTGGAATTATAGTTTTGTATTTATTGAATGCGTTCACAGGCTCCCTTAGGATGTGAAATGTATGGAAATATATGTGCATTACTAAAGAAAGAACTAAATTTATTCTTTCCCCACATCATGCTCTTCTTTGCAGTAGAGGTTTTTAATTCAACACAGAGCTAGAATGAGATGGAGCCAATTTCCTGGTCTATATGTGTGACAAATGCTAAAAGTGGCACAAGATTAACAAATTAGTTGATGTATATATCTTTAAAGATATTTTTACTATGTCCCAAATCAAAATGCATGGTTTTTTTGAAATGAAGATTTCTTTAGAGTTGAGTAGTAAATGGGAATCTTATATATTCCTGTAATTTAAGATGGAGTGATGGCACATATGACAGCTAAAGAACAGCAACCTGAAAAATTGTATATGAAGGCTTTATTGCTCGTCATTCTCATAATAACTCCTTTTGGTGCTATAAATTGTATGTCTAGTGATCAATTCCAATATTTTAATGATAAATTTACTGTGTAAAAGTTAATTATTTCAGTACACAAGTATTTCTCTTGTATATGAATATTGGCAAAGTATTAACTACCAAAATATTGAATTCTTCCTTGTTAAGCCATGTGTCAGACAGAAGCTTTTTTAAAAGTGGCTATGGAGAGATCTACAGTATAGACGTGTGTGTCATTATAGAAAGGTTTCTTTATGATGGTTTGAAATAAAGAGTATGGAACTTGACCTTTTTAGCTGACATAGTAATCACCTACTTGATGTAATCCAGATATCTAACACCAAACAATAAAAACATCTGTGTAAAGCTGGTGGAATTATTTAATTTTTAAAAAAACAATAGCAATATCTAATAATCAGATAAGCCTGAATTGGTTTTCTTCTTACACAAAAACTTTTGCGCTTTGCAAATGTTAGTTTTAAAGGGCTATCAACTTAGATGTGAAAGCTTTTTAAGCTCTCATGCATATGTTTCGGAGTTACCTCATTCATTCTGCTTTTAGGACCCTGTCATAGTCCACCTGTTTTTCTTTTGCTTAAATTACATCAAAATAATAGCCTTTAAAGGGAAAAAAAATCTACTGACTGTATCCAAACATGATAACATGCTTAAAATTCAAGAGGAGCCATATTCAAGTTGCATGTCTCAGTCACCCAATCTCCCTTTCACATATCTGTTCATGTTGACAGACTATGTCATAATACATCAACAGAAAGATCAGCATAGAAGAACAAAAATTCATTGCCTGACAGCAAGAGGAAAACTGATTTCTACTATTAAATTAGCAAAAAATATACCAATACTTCACTACCAATAAGGTAGTGACACTACAGCTAAAAGCATTCACCATATTATAATTCTGAATGAGCACTGGGAATTTTTTGTTTCAATAATCTTTAAACACAGAAAAAAGATCAGAAAGAGGGCAGAGGGTGGACTCAAGGATGTCTACATCTTTACAAGTAGAGAATTGATTTCTGCCAAATGATGCCATCCCATTTTGGGTTTGTTACTACTTTAAATATCAGTTCCAAATATTCTTTTAATTAAAGAGCGCAAAAGCACTGAGCACCAAGCGTTTTTTTCTCAGTATTCATTCCTAATAGAGGACCTTTCTTACTAGATCAAGGGGGTATATGGAAAAGGTTTTGTATCAGTAGACTGTATCAGCTTCTTTATATCTGAGAATTTCTACTCATGTAAAAAGCATTCTGACTCCCTCATTGCTAGATACAGTTTTAATATACTATATTGTGCAGTGGTGTTTCAGTAGGAATTTAACAATACCTGGAATAAATAATGTCTTTTGCAGCCTGGGGCAACATCTGCCACTTACGCATTAATTCTGCCCCTGTTTGAACACTCTACAACATATGCACTTCTCTTTGTCTGTTATCCTAGAGTTGTGTTATTCCCAAATATTGACATCATCTACTTTTATCAGCACTAACTGCTCTGAAGCTTCCTAGTCTCATGCTCAGCTCTATTTCTTTCTATTGATTATCTTCCTCACTCCAGCAGGTAGCTAGCCAGCGAGGCTGTCCTGAGAAATAGCTTCCAATGACTTTATACGCACAATTTACACGGAATTGTTTAAAGAAGATATTAGCCTCAATACAAATCAGTGAACCTCATTTAGTCAATACTGCACAATTCAGCTGTTGGCACCCTGTCACATGTTAGTCTTTAAAGTCAACTACCATACGCAATCTGCACATTAGCCATAGTATTTAGTTTCATATTAAAATGAGACTAGTTTTTCACTTTTCTTTTTGAAATCTCTTCAATATACTTTTTACATCACCTCATTGAACCATATGATAGTAATATAATTTTAAGTACAAAAACCTGAGATTAAATGCTTGATTTTTGACAGTGTCCTTAAATATAATAAATTCAAAGGGAAATACTGTTAACTTAAAATGGAGTGTTTTTCATTAAGTCCAATCAAATGGTAGACAACAAAGGATCTTTTATTTGAGAATATGAAGTGAAAATGAAAACCAGAAAACCTTTACTAAGAAAAGGTCTAGCTAAATTATATTGGAAGGAGGTCTCCAGATTGAACCTGGGTGTTTCTTTTGCTAAAAATGAATTAAACTAAGATGCACTATGAGAGAATAACTTACAGAGAAGGAAAACCTAGTGCTTTATAAAGATGAAAACAGGGACTAAGTACAGTTACATTAGAATAAAAACTACAAAGAAAGATCAAATATTAAAGAAAAAAAAAGACTGTAACACCCAAACTATTCTTTTAATATGAGGACAAGGAAATTTGGAGAGTTTTTTTTTTTACCCCTTTTGCATTCTACAGCTGTACTCTAAAAATCTACCTGGATATTTATGTGAAAATCATTTTTTCCTGTTAGCCTACCAGTCTATGCTCTAGACTATGACTATAGACTCTAGACTTACTTTTAGACTACATCTAAAAGTAAGACATAAGAAAAACAAATTATATATGGTTATCTGTGAATCTGTATCTTGAGAAATAAGATAACTCTTCTGTTCTTTGCAGTTTGTATTAGACTTGTATGTGTTAGTGAACTTTAGCATATCCGTGATGTTTAGACTATAATTTTGATGTGCCATCTTTAGGCAGCAGCAGAAAAAAAAAAGTGTTGTTTCTAATTTCTGGAAGAAAAAATCTTATTTTTGCTGTATTTGGCAAACAAAAATGTTTATGCCTCTCCTGTAATTATATTGTTCTATAAAGCAGAAATATATAAATATTCATAACAGTTATGTTTTCCAGGAGGCAAAAAAAAAAGGAGGTCTGAGAGTATAAAGACCAAAAAAACCCAGTAAAATAGAAACCCCTGTTTTATAATACATGATCGATTCTTTAGAAAATACAAAAGCAAAACAACAGAATGCTTTTTAAGTCCTGATAACCAGTCATCTGACTGAATACTTCCAAGGGAAGGTTAAAACTGTGTAATTAAGTAACCACTGGGAATATTGATACTTGGCAATAGGTTTTACTCTGAATGTTGATAATGTGGAAATAAAATTAGATGCATTTTGCATGACTTTTGCTTCCTGCTCTTTTCCCTTTGAAGATCAGTGAGCGGTAGCTCAGGTTCTGAACCCCAGGTAGGAGAGAGCCGCTGCAAGGTGACCAGCCTGGCCCTCCTGATACACCTTCCAGTGTGCACACACGCACACACACACACACCCTCACTCACATGCACACACTTACTGCAACCTGACGCTCACACAAAAGCCTTTTCCTTTCCCTACGCTTCTGCAAGGAACATTTCAGAAACCAAAGGGGGGGGGGAAGCAGCGAGGATAGAAATTGCTGTGTATTCTGGCAGTGAAAAAGCAGGTGTGATTTGGGAAATCTAGTGTTTGTGCCTGCCGCTGTGTTTGTTGTTAAAGGATTTGAGGGCTACTTTCCACGGGTCTAAATGTATGCAGTATAAATGAAATTGGAAAGAGAAATCTTCCATATACTGTTTGGTCTATTTACTTGTGTCACCTGCTTATTAAAAAAAGAAGAAGTTATGCTGTCCTTCAGCTGTTATCCTCTGTGTATGTATCTACCCATTCAGTATTATCCTCTTTCAATTATATTAGCAATTACTAAAGTAAATGTAAATTCTTTTACTTACATATTATATACGTACTTCAGATCTTTGGAATTTTATAAAATGTCCATATGCATTCAGTATCTAAATGTATAATAATAGCTCTACTGTAATGCTTCCAGTGAGACAACAATATGAACTGCAAAAAAAAGTATGTTAGTTCTTATTTCAATTATATTTTATAAAAAATGGCTAGATAGAATTTAGTTGGAAATATAGTTAATGTGAAGTTTCTTTCTAAAAAATCCTAAAATTTAAAGGTTATTTCTTTGTTATATACTAATATATAGTAATATAGTGAATAAACAAGTGTGTAGGGATATAGTAAATAAGCATACAGTGAGTAATACAGTATTTTTAGGAAGATAATATGCACAGTAAAATAACATATGCAAACTAATAGTTACAAAGACAGATTGCTGTAGCTGTTTTCTTAAGTAATTAAAAATACCTTTAACATTATTACCTGTATCTGTTTTCATTATAGCAGGAACAAAAAAACCAAAAATTCTTACCATTTCTCATCCTATTTTTGATTGTTAGAGATACATTAATTTACTGTGTGCTGATGTTGGTCTGTACTCATAGCCTTTTCCATACTGTCTTAAAATTGTAAACGGGCTAGGAAAAAACTTACAAAGTAGACTGGTAATGTTTACTCTTTGCGAGAAAGGACAACTTTTCTAGTTGACACTTCAAAATATCTGCAGCCCAAACAAATGCATTATTTTGTTTCCTTAATGCACATATTCATACTTTGAGACCTCAAGACTTCTTTAAAATACATGAAAAAGTGCACGAATAATTTATAGTAAAGTTTCCTTGGCTATTTAAGTTTAGAATATACTATTACAAATACCTAATGGGAAAAAAGATTAATTAAATAACATGATCTTCTCCCCAAAAGCACCATTATTAAACTATGATTGTGTTATTTATAAGTAGACATTGTTACCTTCTCTGCTCAATTAGCTTTTGCTTAATGCTCATAAATTTAAATGCAGACATACTTAGGCTCTTTGATTTTTAGACAGATGTCAGTCAGCATTAGCGTATCAATTTTTCATCAGAAAATAGAGATGCATGTTAAAACCCCTTTAACAAATATGGAAAGTCTCCATGAGGCCACATTATCAAATGCTAATTATATCCTTAAGATAAGCATTAACTGAGAAAAAAAAATCAAACTGTTTACAGAGCACGTGAATCTCAATTGAACATAAAACTGCCTACTTTGCTTCCTGCTTGCCTTTGCTGACCTCATAGATGCTCTGACAGTACATAAAAATACTATAAACTATTAAATATGCTTTAATGAGAGATGCTCTCCCAGCCCGTCTAGCTCGGGATGGATACGACGGCATAACCTTCAGAGAACCAGCGGGTCTGTGCCAATTCATGTCGCGTGGTTTTAAAAGCATATGTGTAGCGTGCTGCACGTGTGTGCGTGTGCAGCTGAGAGAGGGTTCATTTGCACAGTCGTGTACAGCTCGTTGGACCATCACTGTGTGTCTGCGCGCAGACTGCCAAGAAGGAGGGAGAACCAGGTCCGGACGCGGAGAAGGCAAGTCTTGCCCGTCGGAAGAGCCCGGCTTGGGAAAGGTCCTGCCCCCCGCTCGGAGAGCTGAGGGTGGGAAGGGGCACTACAGGTGGCTCTGGTTAAAAGGTCCAATATTCCAGGCCCCTGAAGTCACTCATAGTTAGCAATTATGTTTTAAAGGAAAATTTCAGCTAGGCGCAGATTAAAGTCCTTCGAGCCATATTAATGGAGTCATCGCCCCACAAATCTGGCTTGGAAATAAGACTATCTTTGGGGTTTTAAAGTTAAATGGCAAGCCAGGCGCATCACTTCAGTGGCATTCGAAAGACAATTCTCAAATGATGCTCAGCTGGTGTAATATACTATTTTGTGTTCACAGTATGAAGTGGATTTTTTTAAAGCTATTAGTAATGGGAAAAGGTTTTGAAGACTTTTGAGGGAGGCCTATTTAGCTTCCCACCTAATTTAAAAATTAGTCTTGGCTGTCTTCTCACTCCATCAGTCCTGAATCAAAATTCCAATTCAGTATCTATTATTTTTTATCCATTTTAAGCAGTATTAAGTAGAGTGAAAGGCTTTATTTACATTAAAGAATCAATCCTGTAGTTCTCACACAGGAAAAACACCCATTGCAGTCCGTAGTAATTTATTGAATTTATCTCAATATGTACAAAGCTTAAAGACTGTTAACCATCGTGTAAACACATTTAACATTTTTCTACAGAAGACTTCCATCTTTCAAAATTATTGAATACTTTTCTCTACACTATGTTCTACTGCATTTCTGAACGCACTAGAACAGAGCACAGCCTACCGGGAGAAAGTCTCTCTTTCTCCCTGTCCCTCTTGCCCCCCCTAAAAAAAAATAAAAATAAATAAAAAATACATCATTTTGATTTAAAATTTGCTGGAGTCTACTTAGTTTATAAATAACCTTAAACTGATGAACTGTTCTTTAGTTTATTTGAACAGGAGACAATGTTACTGAAACAAATCTAGTTAACAAGATAATTAGCTTTTGCAATATTCTAGCAGAAGGCTAGAAACATCATCATTGTAGCATACAAATAACAGTATATAATATTAAGCCTACACTTAAGAGTCATTTTATCAAAACTGACTATTCACATATCAGAATAGGTATTGTTTTTTAAAAAGTACCCAAGGACCACCTAAAGCTTATTAATTCACTGTACATGGAAGAACGAAAATATTTTCTGATATTCACCCCCTGTAAAACTGTAGAATACTGCTGGTGTTGAAAAGCTAGGGCTAGAACCAATAAAATCCTTTTTCTTGCTTCCACAAAAGGCTTTGGGCCTAATTATTTTTAAGTATAATCCAGCCAACATCTTCTCATGCTTAGCTGCACTGAGTGACACTATTTGTGATGCCCAGTCTGCTGAAACTGAGCAGGTTGCTGTCAGTTTAAAAATGACTATAATAAAAGTGACCATGAAGATGGATCTTGTGATTTTGCGTTTCTAATCAGTCATCTGTGAAGAACACTTTTGCTTTGATTCAGCAGACTGGTGACAGCCATGATTGATAGTGCATGAGGATGAAAAAAGGTTATTAACTGTCTTCCTATTAAACTCAATGTATTACCCCTCTAGGTGCATCTCATACTTTAACTTAAAGTACTTACTCAGGTAAGGTCACGAATGAACTCTATAAACACAGTATCCATCCTGGTGCGGATGAACCAGGAACTCTAACGTTACATTTTGGAAGTTCAACATTAAACCATATTTGAATACTATTATCTTAATTACTGTGCCAAAGCCAAAAACTGGTAATACCTTTGTACGTATCTAAATATATAGCTATACACAAATATTTTTAGCAATAGATCAATTATGTTTGTGTCTGTTCATATATACACATATGTATTATTTGTTGCAATATTCACAAAATAAAAGTTCAAATAATGTTACGTTAGAAAAAGAAATGGAGAACTTGGATATGAAGTGTCTGTGTAGCTAAGGTATAATACTTCAACAGAAAAAAAAGCATTTTACCCGACAATAGTTGAAAGTTTCTTTATTAAATGGATCAAGTGTGATTTAACAATTTATTAATTCTTCCTATTAAAAGAAAGTCCAAATGTTTTAGCATAATTATAAAATTATGCATTTATTGCCTTACAGTATATTTTAGTTTTAGTTTTTATTTTATTCTTTACACTGAGGAGTATCATATCAACCAATATTCACACCTATGTATTGTAAAATAAACAGGAAAATGACATATATACTCAGTTTTTAAATAAATATTCAGTGGAAATATTGATTCCTAGGACATTTCTAAGTTTGTCTCTGCGAAGTGATCATTTAAAGGAGTTTAAGGATCAAATAGTGGGACATGTTTCCTGTGTTCATTATTGCTACTGACATCAGAAATGAACAGAAAGAAAAGGTGATCTGCATTTTGTATGCAGGTTGGCATCATTTAGATTTACAAGTTTATCCTGTTACTAAATATTAAAAAACGCACACAATCTACCTTTTAAGAATTAGATGTTTTACAAATACTTTCTCAAAATCAATGGCATTTCATATTTTTAATTGATTTTATCTTTGTGAACAAATTTCTGATCCTGTTTTAATTTGTTTGTGCATGTTTTAAAATACTACTCCTGAATATAAGGTTGTGTTCAGAATAAGTAGACCAAAAGATCAAAAACCCAATGTCTCTACCTACAGCATGCACACTGTCATCTGAAGGAATGTACATGCATGCTCATTGAAAATAAGCTCTTACCACATTGTACACAAAGTATCTCCAAAATTACATCTATTCCATATTTGTCAATCAGAGTATTAATATATACTTTTAAATATAGTTTTATAATATTTTTTCATTTCCTCTTTTAAATTATGTTGTTTATATTTCTACACTCATTTAAAATAAGATGCATTTTAGAGGGAAATGAGGATGCTATTGCAATACTAGATCTCTTCTTTTGGGGGGAAAGAGAGGTATACCACTATCTGGATTATTCTGTAACGTACTTTCACATAACATAAGCATATATTCTATTTTTTCTGATGTTGTTGAATTTTGGTAGTCTTCCTTTTTAATATTAACCCAAATTTGAAAAGACATTCATAGTGGGTTAGAATGAATTCAGAATAAGTATAACCTACCTAACATGATGACGTTACCTCTCAAGAAATGCTAAACAATCCCCTACAAGATCTTTATTTCTGGAAAGAGTGTTCCTTTCAGGTGTGGACTTGGGAATAGGCACCAATTTTCCCTTCAGTAACATTTCTGCTTTATAATAAATTGCAATCGTGTTGTAGCCCCGTGTGGATTTACAACTGGCAGGCTTTCTCTCTGACAATTTGGGGTCACTGTGGATATAGGCGAGCAATAATTTCAGGGGTGATGGGGATATTGACAGAATTTAACAGTCTAAGTTCCTGGGCAAATATTTGTAAAATGTACCCTTCTACATTGGGCTTTTAGTTAATTAGACTTTTGTACGATATTGTTTCTCTTGTTTATGAATTGTATTTTGTTTGAAACTCTCTAATATTCATTTTCATTTATGCTTGAATCTGTATTGCACAGTATTTAAAATAAAAGCTATCTTTCCTCCCTGAAGCACATTTAAGCAAAGCAGAAAGTTACAGCTATTAGAGGCTTAGTTCAAAAACTCTATAGTATGCTTACAGAAAATCCTAATTAGGATCACATAGCTGACAATATTTGAGAGCATCTTTTGTTTTGGGTAGACTTGTAGGTGCCTGGAGCAGGTGAAGCCATTTTATAAGATTTCACACCAAATGGAGGCCCCGAAGGTAGCGAGAGCCTCTCTTGATGGTGGGCCAGATCTGTGTCTACCTGCTCACTCAAGAAGGGACTGGCAGGATAGAGCCCATTCAGTTCACTCTGTATATAGGTATAACCTATAGGGAAAAGACACATCTGAACCTAACTCCAACTATATGCAAAACAGTGAAAATGCTTCAGTCAACATGGGTAAAATTAATAAATTAGATTTCTTCCTCCAGTAATCCTTATAAAGGATTGCCACAAGAAAACAAAGAAAAAAAAATAAGGAAAGAAACAAAGAACAGGGTAGGGGCATTTAACCTGCAACAATCATTTCCTCGTGTTAAGGTTTATTTAAAACCCAGAGCGGCCTAAAACATCAACTCTAGTGGTACCCTTTGAAACGCTTTCTTATTCCAGCATTCACTACACACGCGGAAAGCAAATCCTGCAATAAACCGCAGGCTAAGTGCATGTGGCCCAACCAGGACCGTACAAAGGCTACGCGCAGAGCGCGTGTCAGAGCCAGCAGCACATGAGTGACTTCGCCAGGGGAGATCCCCCTGCTAGATCCCGCTCCGCAGAACCGGGGAGTAGTGAGCCAAAAGGAAGGGCAGAAAAAGAGGGAAAAGGAAAAGCCCAGCGCCAGCCCGAGGAGGGCAGGTAGCGCGGGCGGGAAGCCCAGGGGATGCTGCCGGCGCAGGGCCCGCACCGCGGGCAACTCCGCACCTCGCGGCGCGGAGCCGGGCGCGGGCGCGCTGCGCTCTGGCGCGGAGCCTCGGCACCTGCCGCGGCCTCCGGCGGGGCGGGGAGCGGGGAGCGGGGGCGGGAGGGGGGGGGCGGCCTGCGCGCCCCGCCGCGCCCCGCTGCGGGCGGCCCCCGCCGCGCCGCGCTGCTGCCGCGCGGCTCCCGCGCTGCCGCGGCGCCGGTGCGCGGCTCGGGGGCGCTGCCCGGCGGCGGCGGGCGGCGGGGCGGGCAGCGGGGGGAGCTGGAGCGGGACGCGGCCGCTGTGCGTCCCCGCGGCTGCGGCGGCCGCAGCGGCGCGGGGGCTCCGCGGGGCTCCGCGGGCCGCGCCGGGCCCCGCGGCCACCGGACAGAGGGAAGAGCAGGGCGAGTAATGAATTCCAGCGATTCCAGCGGAGAGCTGGGGAGGAAGCATTTTTTCAGAGATCTGCCATATTTAACATTGACCACACTAAAGATGTTATTAGCAGGGGGGAGGGGGAGAGGGCGACGGGGGATGTGATAAGAGAAAATAGATAATGACATATAATCCAAACCAGAAGTTTGAAACCAAGTTACTTCGCAGAAAAGGAGCCACAAACTCAACTTTTTTTCTTTCTCTCTCTCTCTCTCTCTCTCTCTTTTTTTTTTTTTTTTTTTTTTTTTTTTTTTTTTTTTTTATAGGCTGGGGCTGAAAGACAGGGAGATAAACTTGTTAAGGAAAGAAATATTCCTCCAGCAACCGGGTAAATAAAATAGCTTTAAATAAAATAGCTTAAGAGAAACAGTGAAAGGCATGGGGGTAGAGAAATGCAAAGGACATACTCCTATTTAGAAACCCCAAAGGAAATTGTAAAGTAGGAAATGAAAAGGAGGAGGGGAAACATTTCTGTTGTAAATTAGAAGGAATGAAGATTAGCGGGAGAAAGGGGGGAAATAGTGCAGAAGGTCTAGAATAAAAGCACCACCGAAGATTAGCCAGTGTTTAAAGCATCCGAACTGAGAAGAGTGAGTGGTGCGCTCATCACTTTAGCAGGGGTGTGGAAGAGGGAAACGAGTAAGGATAATTACTAATTTAGTGTGCGATGTGTCCGGAGGAACTAATCCAAAATAAAAGGCAGATTTAACTGATAAGGACAGCTGTGAAAAAGGTTGTAATAAAACTTAAGAATACAAAAGCCTTGACTGAGAGGAGAGGAAGAGGACTGGAGGAGGAGGAAGGTTCCAGGAGTACAGGAAAACTTAGAGGACCAACTGGATAGGAAGAGAGCAGCTGCGGCAGAGATGGGAAAAGAGAATGAAAATGAGAGATAGGGAGAATTGGGAGAGATGAAAGAGAGAAAAATAAAGCTTGGAGAGGGAGAGAGTGGTGGGAGACGATGGGAAGAGGAAGGCAGGAGCGGAAAACTAGAAGGAGAGAGGGAAGGAGGGACAGAGGGAGGGATGTGGGGAGAGAAGGAAGGAGACAGAGGGAGGAGACAAGGAATGAAGTCTTCTAGCCTGGGGAAGGTGCAGCACTGAGTGAGAGAGAGCTCACTCTGAGGGTTAGGTTAGATTTCCAGAGCTCTTAGAGCTCATCGACCAGCCCGCTGGAGTCACTATTCAACCCGAGTCCCAAACACACGCCTCACTAACTACTTTACAGCCACTTTCATTGATTTTCTTTATCAAATAAACATAATACCCGTTACAGCAACACTTCCTCTTCGCGCAGCCAGAATGCCACAAGCTCTGATTGCTGCATTTCTCCGGCTTGCAGCTCCCACCCTCCGCCCCTAAATAAATTGTATTCTTTCACTTAAATGGTCAAATACATTATGGCTTGCAGATTTTTTTCTGTAATCTAGAAAGTACATTGCGAGGTAGGCAAATCGTTTAAATTATAAGGTAAAAGGTCCCCATTCCCATCACCCTGGCGTGAAGATAGAAATTTGTTCCCTCAATTTCAGAAAGTAGTTTGTGTATTTACATACTTATTTTCTGCTAATAACCGGTAACTTTATTTAAAGAGCGACGTTCAAGTGAATACTGTCGCTGGACGAATACATGAAAAAAATAGCGCAACTTTAGCAGTTGCACCTAAACTGTCACTTGATCTAAGCATTTAAGCCTCAAAACTCAATTTCATTTAAAAAAATCCCCTAAAAGTAGCCCCCCCTTCAAAAGCTGTTTTTGAACCAGGCTCTTCCATATATGTCAAAGGGCTGTTGAATTATTCATTATTATAATTACTATCATCATTGTCATTATCCCTTTCCATGTGGAAATAATTTTATTATCGTAATTTGATATCTGAAGAATTTCCTGTTAGTCGTTTGATAATCATTTTTTTCTACTGAAAAGTTTTGTTTATAAATGAGAGAAAAATATTTTAAATGCTTTTATGTTTATTATAGATTTCCGTTTATCTAATCGATCGGAATGCCAATAAATCGATTAAAGGTTTAGTGTTTTACAAACAACCATTTTGTGCTTTTTGATTTTACGTTTAGAATGATTTTAATAAAGCTAATGCCTTCTCTGGGCGTTTGTTCGCCCCAAACCTAATATTCCATCATTTCTGTTATTTACAATTGCAATTTAAAGTGTTTTTAATGAGAAAAATAAACACAAATAAAAGAAGGAAATAATCTGTTTAAATTACTTTATGCCTGTGGTCAACATATTTAGGCAAAGCCCTTAAAAATCTTGGTGAATTATATGCGATCATACAGTGATTGCGGAATATTAAATTAAACTTAGATAAATCCGCATTGAAGGAGGCAGCACCCAATCCTGAATTTATTTCCCATTTTCTATAACAGCATCACTGCGCTCCTCTCTTTGCAATGACAATGTGCCAAATCTAGGCATTTTGAAAACATTTTCCATATGCTTTAACTGGAGACTGATAGACAAAGAAGAAAAGGAGATGGTCTTTTTTCTCTTGAGGTATATTTCCTTTAACTTTTTCTCCAACCTTTTCAGATCTTCATCATTTTTAAACAAAAGTTTGAAAATCATTAGGACCTTTTTTTCTTTTATGTTTTTTTTTTCCTTATCGGGTAATCAATTCCTGAACTGTGGAGTTTCAGTTACGCTTTAATGCAGGACTATAGAACTATCATTTCTATACCTTGGCGGACAACATTTTTGGGAGAAAGCATTGATTCATTTAGTTTTCGCTTGCTGCTTTTTGTAATTAAAGATGGTTTTAATTATACTTTTTTTGTAAGTCAGATCAGATGTTCTGCTTGCTTGCTGGAAGGATTTTTTCTTTTAACGGTGCTTTTAATTTATGTGTAGTTTTTACGGATAACACAGAGGTGGTGGCTTTTATTTAGCTGTAAAATCCACACGTTTTCTTTGAAAACTTGGCTCCTTGGGCGAAAATAACTTTTCCTGGTTGCTTTATAATCGCTGTTTGTCGCAGAGGTAGTTTAGCATATTGTCTACACAACAAAGATTCCTGTTTTATTGGCAGTGTGGATTGTTGGATTTAGATATAAATATTTCATAACTTTCCTGCTTCTACAAAAAGATCGGTAGTTTTATTGGCTTTTTGTCTTTCCTTCTACCAGAATCGTTTTATTTCTGAAGCCCCTTTTTGTCCTTTTTCAGGATAGAATGTATTTTTTTTTCCCTTGGATATATCACTGCTGGAAATATGCTCTTGGGCTTTCTTGAGGGGATGGGGGGGGGAGAGTGTTGGTAAGCGGTCGTTTTCCTTGATTTGCATAAGAGCTAGTGAAGTGCCTGTGAAGTTGGTGAATTGCTATTGTTTGGGGCTAGTCCTGACTGTTTTTGTTTATAAACACTGGGGTGGTTGCCGGGAGGGGAGGGAGGTCAGAGCACTGTCAAAGCGCTGACCTCTGAAAGCCCAGAGGGCGCCTGGCTCCTTCACCCTCTCCTTTCTCTCTCTCCCTCTCCCTTTTTCTTTTCCTTCCCATCCAAGGCCAGGAGCTCAGGTTCAGGGCATTTAATCCCCGCGATCTGCCCAAGAAAGGAGCTGAAAAAGGGCTGTTAAGGCTCCGGAGGAAACGCCGGCAGCAGACTAAGACCTGGAAGGCTTTTATTTATAGAAACGTCCGGGTGCGCGTTTTTGTGCAGCTCAAGCCAAAATAACAACAACAGAAAAAAAAAAAAAAAAAAAAAAAAAAAAAGCCAATCAGGAGCTGCACTATTTAGCTGAAAATCTTCTCGAGATCTCTATACTATTCGGACGTGATTTTTGTCTTAGGTCACTGCTCGTTAGACGCACTTTCAGGAGGTGAATGCCAGATCTGGGACAGTGAGGGTAGAATTGTCATGCAATATATTATTGTTGTTTTATTTCTTTTTCGAACAAAACTTTCCAGGACTCAGATCAAGGATTTGTGTTTTCTTCACTTGCTTTCTTCCCCCACCCTAAACCCTTTTTAGAGTGTACTGGAATGTATTTGTTTGCGGGGGAGGGGGATGTTGTAAATTAGCAATAGATTTGTGTACGTGATAGATACTTGCAAAGAAAGAAATAATTAATAATAGCCAGGCGTTTGGGGTTCAGTGTCAATTTCATTAAAAAAAATAGTACAAGAGATTGCTATCAGGTTTAAGTATGTTTTGAAAAGAAGTTGCTGAGTTAAACAAAAATGTTAGTTAACACACTGCCTTTGTCAAATAGCCCCCGGGAGGAGAAGAGACAACAAAAAGGAGAGGAGGTGGGGGCTGGGGATCTGAAAGTGTCTGTAGCTCAGATAAAGGGTCTGTAAGACTGAAATCTTGTAATACCTCGTTTCAAACTGAGCTCATCCATAGACTTAGGGGACGCAGTAAAAAGACACGGATCCCCTTTCCCTTGGGCTGGGGTCTGGGGAGAGGAGAAGGTGGGGGAAGGGGACGTTTATTAGGGAATTATGTTGCTTTATTAAAAAGGGGAGCGGCTGTGGCTGTAATTATGCAGATCCTTGTGCCCCTGTGTGTCCGCAGCGCAGATTTAGGGAGTGAAATGAGCTTGGCGGAGAGACGTGGTGTAACACAGCACTGATTTGGGCTGGGATTTCTTTGTCTATTAAAGAATGGTCAGTCCGGGCTCTGACCCCCTCTAGATCCTTCTCTCCCAGGCCAATAAGTTTTCCTTGGGGCTGAGGCTGGAGGTGGTGGAAGGACGGAAAGAGGAGGCTTTTTTTATTCTCTTTCTCTTTTTCTTTCTTTCATTCTTTCTTTCTCTTTCTTTCTTTCTTTTTCCTTCTTTCCTTCCTTCCTTCCTTCTTTCCTTCTTTCTTTTTCTTTCTTCTCTGTCTTTGAAATGTAACGTCACTATCCGAGCTTTTGTGGTTTCAACAGGAGGCTTGAAAAATCCCCAAATGTGTAACGGTGCCTGCAGGAGAAGTTCGGAGAGGGGGTGGGCGGGGGGTCCGCCGAGACCGGAGGAGAGGAGCTGAGAGGTTAGGAGAGACTCTTCGGGCCGATCAGCTGAGCGAGAGAGGGAGGAGAGAGGGGAGAGGGAGCCGGGCCGGGCCGGGCCGAACCGCGCCGGGCCGCGCCGCGCCGCTGGGGAGCCCGCCCGCCGCCGGCTCGCACCGCGGCCGCGGCTGCGGCCGCACCGGTCCGCCTGGCTCCCCCTCGCCTGCCTCCCCCAACCCGCGCCGCGCTCCGCTCTTATCACATCCCACAAACCTGCTGCTGCTGCCTCCCGGAATTAACCTTCTTCGATTTTTCCTAGCTACGTGGCGATCCCCGGGTTTCTTCTAAACTGCTAACATCCCGTAGTGCTTTTTTTTTTTTTTTTTTTTTTTTTCCACACACCCCCTCCTCCCGATAGCTACTATTTTTAGGGAAGCAGAAAAAAGATAGAGACAGGAAAAAGAGGAAGAAGAAGAGAGGGGCGATAAAAAAAACGTTAGAAACAGTGGCAGAAGAAACCCTGAAAAATGTGGACTCTCCTCTCACAATTCCTGCCTGCAACCCCCCCCCCCGCCCCGGTCCTTTAGCTGTAACTCAAGAACACCATAAACCTATTCCCCCCACCGAGAAGAGAGAAAGGGAAAAATCTACAGCCAAAAAAGAATGACTTGACTGTTCTGACGTTTGGTGTTTTGACATTAATGACATTAATGATATTGATGTTTCACCAAGGAAAAAAGCACTAGGAATAAAGGAGGTGGTGGGGGTGGTGCGGGGGGGACGACTTTAAAACTAAATTATCTTCGTTTCCTTATTCTTCTGTGACATTAAGTATATGTGTTTCTTCACTTGAATTTGAAATAGATGTATTGTTCTCAGGTGTTTCTTCATCACATTGTATTTAATTGTCTCCAGTCTTAGGAAACGTGTTACCATCCTTCAGGCATGCACTTGAATGGACAATGCATCCTTCTATCTCAAAGTCTTGTTTCATCTACAATTTAAGCCTAAAAGCCTTCTTTCCATCATACCCTCTCAATCTGGTAACTGTAACCAGGTTTCAGAGATTTCATTTTTACTCTTTGTTTGCATTTTTTTCCCCATCCTGTAAACAGCAACGTAGAATATCGCCAGTTCCTTATTACCTTCTTTCTCAGAGAGCAGTGCTTGTGGAAATCTGCATACATATGCTCACATTTTTTTTTTTCACTGAAGAGCTGGTGCAACGCTGAGGTGAGGTTTGAAAAAGAATAAAGTTACTCTCAAGAACCCTCAAGTACCTCTGACATTTCCTTAAGTCCGAGTATTGGAGATTTTCCTGAAGTTTGAAGTAAGGTTTCTCTGGATTTAGGTAGGGCTCCTTCTGTGTTCCCCGTTTTATTGGCAGTCTCCGATTTTTGGAATAACTGTACTTCCAAGCTGGTGATTTTTTATTTGTCTTTTTTCCTCTTCCTTCTCCTTCTTAAGTCTTTTTTTTTTCTTTTTTCTTCTTTTTTTTCCTTCTCCAAAACTATCAGGACCTTCATTCTGACCTTAGACATCTGCTTTTAGCAACTCGGTTCCCTGACACTGGCCTGTGCTTCCTTAAGGGCAGCCTTAATTCATCATCAGGTGGGGATTTTCCTATTAGTGTTAGTTCCAGGATTTGCAAAGTACTCTTCTGAAATGGAAGGTTTAGGGCCCAGAGAGGTGCATATTTCTGTCATGTAGGTTTTTGTTGGTTTGTTGTTGTTGTGTGCGCGTGCTTTTAATGGAAAGTTGTGATAAAACCCTTCTGCTGGTATATGGTGCTTAAGGCCTAAGACAAGGTTTTGACGTGTATCCCAGGAATCATGAACTTCAAAGGCATGTCAGCTCTAAGGTTATGGTTCACCTGCGCGGGGTCCTTGGTACTGTAAATATGCCTTGCATGTAACTGTGACTTAGTGACCATTTCTGGTATACCCATTTCTGGAATAGCATTATCAAAAATCTGCACGTGTTCCTGCAGTGTATTCAGATGCTCTTTGAATAGTCATGTTTTTATCTTCAGTAGGGGGTATTTTAAAGTATGTCTATTCCTAGTTTTAGTTAATTATCTTTTAATGAAAGTGTCAGTCATATTCACATCTGCAGTATTAGGTTAAGATAATTAGATTTTCAAATGAGAAGCAATCTTCTTAAATCCCACACAGGAAAATATTTGTAAAAGATTCCGATTTATAATGACATCTGTACATTTTACCCTACTTTTCATCATAATAAATCTTCTCCTCCCCCCCTCCCCCAAGAATGAAAGATGTCTTAGTAAAATATCGTAGATAAAATATTAATATCAATACTTGCAGGGAAAGTGGAAGACGATGCGCGTTTGTGCATGAAATGTATCATATGCATAGAGACTCTTCCCCTGGACTGATATTTACTTCATTTTGATAAGGCTGTTTACAGTTGATATTGTATAGTCCGTTAGGCTTTGCTTTTTACTTTGTTGATGTCTCCAAGCAATTATATGGCAGACATCATACGAAGTGTGTTATGTTGTGTGTGACTGTGTATGTTAGCGTTTATATATATGTGCAAATATGACATAGGATGTGGGTGCACACGAGTGTATGAGTGTAAATAAATCCCTCTTTATCTCTGCATAAGCAGATATTCCCTATCTTAGAAGTACTATCTTTCCTTTTACGGGGGTGCCATACAGTCATTACCTTACGCCAAACTTTTTTTTTTTTTTTTTTTTTTTTTTTCATTAAATGACCATTAGGAGAGAAAAAAGAGAGAAAGACAGAAAGAAAGACAGAAAGAAATATCTCCCTGGTGGAATAATTAATTTGCACTCATTTCTTTTAAGTTCCCGAGCAGTTAAAGGAGCAAATTCCCCCCCCCCTTTTTTTTTTTTTTTTTTTTTTAATTTTCCCTAGCCATCTACTTCGTGCGTCTGTGTGTGTGTGTCTGTGTTACTAATGAAGTTTGCAGACTTATGTTTGTATCCATGAGCTCCTTTCTGCTGCCCCTTCTTCTCCGGGCTGGCTCTGTGGCTCCCGCCGCCCCTGCGAGCCCCCGGCAGCCGCGGCAGCTCCGGCTCCGCCGGCTCCGGGGCTGCGCGTCATTTGCAGCCTGGAGAATGTTGATCACCTCACTAATTACACCTCTCCCTCTCCCCCTCGTCCCTCTTCTCTCCCTCTCCCTCTCCCTCTCTCTCTCTCTCTCTCTCTCCTCTCTCTCTCTCCTCTCTCTCTCTCTCTCTCTCTCTCATTCCCAGAGTGCATATCGGGAATAGACACACAAAGACATGCGCACTCAACTTAATCAGCCATTTTTTTAAACAGGGCTAAAACGATAATAATTAGCAGAATAAAGACATATCGGATTTTCATTTCCTTTCCTCCTTTTCCCAACCCCTTCACAACCAAACAGCGAGACCGCGGTCGGCACATGCTTTAACAACTCCCGGACCCCAAAGGACCGCTCCATGCCCCCCACTTCTTGCTCAATCATTTTTATTTTCACCCAATAAAGTTGGAGGATTATTTTTTTTTATTATTTTTTTAATGAACCTTCTCTCGTTTACTTGGATGTGATCAGCTGTTAAGTAAATAAAGCAAAACAAAAAAAAGAGGCGAAGATCCAGTAGGAACTGCGAGGGGAAATGGAAAGTAAGTTTTTTCTTTAACTTTTATTGAGTAGTTTGTGTTAAATTTAGGTCGAGTATCGATTATCTTTCCAGGCTGATCTTGCACAATCTTTGATATTTCGCTCTCGCTCGCTCTCTCTCTCCCTCTCTCTCTGCCTCTTTCTCTCTCTCTCACATACACACACACACATCCCCAGATCCCATGGATCTCTCCCCTCTCTCTCTCCCCCCTTTTTCTGCCTGTTTCCCCATTTTTAGGTACAGTATTTGCTCTCATATGGGGAGGAGGGGCTGCTTTTTCTCTCTCTCTTCTTTCTCTCCCTCTCCCTCTCTCTCTTTTATTCCGGGGGTTACGTTTTGTTTGGGTATATTTTTTGTGTTTTGTTTTGGGTCTTTTTTTTCTTTCGGGCTGTAACTTTCGGATTAACTGGAGGACCCTGCTCATTTTGCTGAAGAGGTTTTTAGGAGGGGTCCCCCCACTTTTTATTTTGCTTTTTTTTTTTTTTTTTTTTTTTTTTTTTTTTTTTTTAGGGAGCTCGGGGGAAAAATTACTGTCAGCTTAGGAAAGACGTTACGGCTGTCAGAAGTCACCGCTTGCCAGCCCCTTCAGAGCTCGCACTCTTGCTTCGTAGCTCGAGCCCCCCTAAAACTTTGAGGTGCTTTTTGAAGGCGCTTGCCGCTCTCCCACCCTCTTTCCCTCTCCTCCCCATCTCCACCCCCCTCGGCCTCCCAAACTTTCGCTTTCAGCCGGCGGGGGGGGGGGGGGATGCCAGCAGGGCAGTGGGGACCCTGACTCCGCGTGCGTGTGTGGCGGGGAAGGTGTGGGGTGCTTTTTCCCCCTTCCCCCCCCCCCATTTATTTTTATTTCGCAGGTAGGTTTCTCAGGAGCAGAGGAAGGGGTGGCTGTGCGGGCGCGTGCGTGTGTGTGTGCGCAGAGGGACCGCGCTGCAGGCTGCCGTCTCTGGCAGCAGCAGGGAGAGGAGCCCGTTAGGAGCGCGCCCTGCCTGTGTCAGCTGCGCGGCGCGGCGCGGCGCTGCGCGGGGAGGCGGCGCGGCGCGGCCCCGCCGCCGGGGATGTGCGGGCGGCCGCTGCCTGCGGGCGGCTGCCGGGCCCCCGCCGGCATCATCCGCGCCGCGCCGCGCTCCGCGCAGCGGGGAGGGCTGCCGGCGGGCAGGGTCCGGGGCGCTTTGGAGCGCAGCCTTGCTGAGATTTGTGAAGCGGGGGCCGGGGGGTAGTTGTTTTGCGGGACATTTTTTTTTTCAACCGAGGACTAAGATAAAAAAAAAAGGCAATCAATCATAAAATAATATAAAAAATAAATAAAAATAAATAAATAATAATAAAAAAAGCCCACAGACAGAGAGAATGCAGCTCGGTTTCTGCTCTGTCTAACTGCTCGTGCCAGAATCAAGTGCATCCCTTCCCATCACGGCGGCTAATGGCAGACGCGTCCCTGCTTCCCCCTCCTGCCTGACATGAATTTTCCTTCAAAAATGCTAATAAACTTTCCCCCATCCGATGCCAACTTGCGGCGGTTCCCCTCCACTCCTCCCCTGCAGCATCTCTCCCCCCCCCCCCCCACCGGCCCGGCCTCCCCAGCAGCAGCAGCAGAAAATGCCCGTGTTGGTATTTCTTTTGTTACCTGCGAGCCGGGCGGCCGGGGGTCTCTCCTCGGCTGCTTAGGGCACTGGGTCCAACCGAGAGAGGAGCCACATCAGTCGGGTTCAGCTTGCTTCACCTCAGCGCCGTCCCGAGGAGGCTTTAGCCACCATTCAGTAACACACCCTCCTCCTCCTCTTCCTCCTTAGGTACCAAGGCAGAGATCGCAAACATAACACCCCCCTCCCCACCAAAAAAAAAAAAAAAAAAAAAAAAAAAAAAAACACCAACCAAAAGACAACTTGCCAGGCTGAAGATGGTGGATTTACATTAAGCCAGACACAGGCAGGTTCGCTCAGGAAGTCTGACCATCCCGTTTTCTGACAGTTGCATTTCCTCGGCTCCATTCCGTTCTCCACATTTTTTTAAATTTTTCTTTTTATTAACCTTTATCGAGGATTATGTAGTTGGCAGGAGGAGAGAGAGAAAGACAGTGGAAACAGAGGGCTCTGGTGCTTTTGGGGTGGTTGCTGTGAGGATTTTTTTTTTTTTTGGTGGTGTATTTTTTTTTCAATATGTTTTTCCTGGATTTTCAGTGGCTCGATCCTTAGCAGCGGTACTGGAGTGTTTAAAAAGATCATATGTAGCATTATATTTTTAGTTTGGTGGTGGATGGATGGAAGAGGTAGTGAGAAGCTTTTGCAGCCCTGCCTGTTGTTGGTTAGATTGAGGCAGAGACTTGGCTGCGATTGGGACGCGACTGTGACATGGGCATCGATCGCTTCCATTGAGAGCAATGCAAAAACACAGCCTGGGTATGTAACACTCTCAGTGCCATCAACACTTGTTTTACTTTATATTTACTGGCAAAACTGACAGAACGAGCTGGAGTGCTTTTCTTTGAAATTAGGAATACAAACATTTGGAAGGGAAGGTGTACAAAGAAGATTGTTGAAATATATGGGGGGTTGAAGGTTGGGGGGGGGAAGCCTTAATCATCATTGCTCCACTTCCTATTCAACTGACTGTATTTAAGGAGTTTCAGTCTTTTCTTGACTGAGGGATCCTACTAAACTGGTTGAAATGGAAAAAAAAAAAAAAAAAAGACAATCAACCTTGAGGGAATATCTGCTGGTTTTCAGGGTTTGCGGTTTCAGCCGGTAGGAAGGCACACAAAAATAAAAGATGGCTAGCCAGCTGTTTTAACCTCTTGCACCTGGCTCCAGAGCTGGGGCTCACCAGGATTATTCAGTTATTCGTGCTATCTGTGCTTGAATATTTATAGTGTACGATCTAGAGATCCACACGCTACATTGTAGCATCTCTTTATCCTGTAGTTGTGTGCTTTTTGGACTTCGTCAACATAAACATGTATTCAATAGTTTTCATTTTTATGATAATGAACATAGAGGGTCAATGAAATATAGAAGGAAAAGTCGTAAATCTGCAAAAGTGAAACCTACCCAAGGAACAAAGAAAGGTCAGGTAAACCATCTGTGTAAGTCACAGTAATAGTACCTGCTGTTTGGTTTATGCAGTGATACCGGTTTATTATTCTCGAAAATGAAACTTGTCCACTAGATCAAGTTAAAACTAAAGGAAAACTGTAAAGATGGTAAATCGCATTATGTGCATCTTTCAGAATAGGGACACGTTTTTATTCCTAGCTTTTTGAATAGTTTAGGTTTATTTGTGAAGATGGTGCACCAGCAAAGAACATATAAAGGGGGCCGAGAAAAATCACTGTTTAATATTGCTGAATTTACTGCTTTCATTCTGACCATGAGCCTAAATTTACACAATGAAATTTGATTATCTCTAATAACAATATTAGATCCTGCACTGGATGGATGAGAATTGAGGTGGTTTTGTTGATTGCAAGGGTTTAATGTTGCATTTCAGAATCTGATGTGGTTTAGCCTCCCTTCCATTAACTGGAAAACCCCTGAGGTTTTACAATTATTTCTTAAAGATAATACATTTAAGATTGCATTGGTAGGCTGAAGAAAAGTCATAAAGGCAAGAAGGGAAGCCCTTAATAACTCTTGAGATTCAGACATGTTCAGCAGTTAGATTGGCTCTGACTTCACCAAGGGTCGACAATGTGTCATTTCCATGAAGCCAAATTGCCCTCTGCCTATATGATATTAATGTGCAAATCAATATTTCAGGGATTAAATTTCCCTTCTTCATTTTTTATGGTTTCTACCTCAATAAGTCTCAAGTCTATTAGAAGAGGCTGGATGATTTAAAATCTTTCACTGCAGAATGGCTTGTCGTAGGCTTGTTTCACAGACCGTTTTTTTGGATTTTCGTTATAAAAGACTAAAGGTATTCCAAAGAAGTTGATAGTCAATATAGGGACATGCTCACTGTTGTAAAGCCCTTGTTCGATTAAGAGCTAAAAAGGTATTGAAAATATAATATATATGTTTATATAATATATATACATTCTACTGCTTTAAAAATATTGTGTTAATCACATATTGATTTATTTCAAAATCAATTGAAGCTCCTTTCTTATTAGTGATTTGTTCAGCATTCTTCAGCCTTGTTGTTAATTTTCTTAAACAGCATGCATGAATTAATCTGCTGGTAGAATGTGTTTTGGATTTTCTTTGAAGCATATTTAAAACAAGGAATTTTTACCTATTTAAGCTAAGTGGTGTGAACAGTTTAGCGTTGCTGGGAAAGCCAGGGCACTGTTTCTGCACTTAGGATTCAGCAATGTTTTAATGAAGCTAAGGGACATTTTGTAAATATTTTATGATTTCTACTTAGATGCTTATCAGCAGTGTTTATTAAGAGTTTCCTTTGAATATTCACGAACAGTTAAAAATTAAAATGGAGCTATCTGATCTGGAAGGAAATAATACATGACAGAAAATTTAGGTCAAAATATGAGGTTGTGACTTTATCACATAATCTTGGGAAGGCCCTACTGTCTATCATTTAGTGTTGTTTTATAGTCTTAGACCATCTGGACCAAGTTCCGCACAGCTGCATGAATTTCATATGTGATAGAACATTTTTTCCATTCAGTGTGAAATGTTCCTTCCTAAAAACGTACACCAGACTCGCTTAATTTAGTCTGCTAAAAGAAATGCACATGAAAAAGGACAAAAGGCTCTTTAATCTCTGCAAGCTGTTTGTTTTTCTTCAAGATTCCTGTCTGTTTGGGTTTGAAAAGTCATGTTTATTGAGCAGATGATTCTGAGGTGTGACATTAAAATAATATATGATTTTTGTGCTAGTTTCTGCTCTCCTAGTTAATTTGCAGAACTACTTTTTATGCCTGTCAAAACACACAGTTAATCTATTCTTATTTACAATTAATCTCAATAAAATTAATCTTAACTATGCCTTAGTCAGTAGCTTAAAATATCTAATTATATTCAATTAACTGCTGTCATAGTAATTAACACTGCTTAATTGCCTCTGCATATATTTATGTAAAGCTCATTAGTTACTGCTTGCTCTTTTTCTTCCTTTTCTCATTCCCATTTTTGTGGCTCTGAGAGCACTGACATAAAACCCAGCCTAGTTTTTGACAATTTAGATCTTAAGGAATCGGTGACAATGGCAATACATGTGTTTGTAACATGTTATGTGGGTAAATATATATGTTTTCCTATGCAAAAAGGTATCAGAGAGGGGTCTCTGAAGAACTCCTAGCCCTCCCTCCCTCCCTGCCCCCCTTTCTCCTATCCCAGCACATACAAAAATATTTTCTAGCCTTGTTGATAGAAATATGAGAAGCCAGGTTAAGCTTTGTGTTTATAAATGAAGAGCTTTTCTGCATCTGCCTTGGGGCTGTACCCAGAAGGCAGAGCTTTGCTGCTCCAAATTCATTCAAAGGGTTAAAGACTTGGCCAAGGTTCAAACTGAGAAGCGCCCAGGGAAAGTGCATGTGAATATGTACAAGTTTCATGTAATTAGTGCTTAATTATATTAACATATGCAAATTGTCAACTTAGGAGCTTGTTGAGCTGGCAAAGATCAGCCAGGCACAATTGCTGTATTGTTCTGAAACAATAATGGATTTCAAGTTGGATTGTGAAAACACATAACTAGCTATCTAATTTAACTCATACCATGGTGAAATTTCATTAGTCTCCATGGAGACTGGTTTAATTGTGCTGACTAATGTTCTGGGCTGCAGAATGTCCTAAAAAGAAAGCGTTGTTTGCCTAATCCACCTTACAATGACACTTGTTTGTACATGTTTCCCTTGTGTGAGAATTTGCATATGCAAATAAATAGTTTCTCTGCCCCATTTGTCATGGCTGTTCATTACCCATGAAGAGGACATTGTTACTAGGCTGTTACTGAGTCTCCCAAGACAGGATAGTGTCAACCAGTCCAGCCACATTCTTTCATAATTTGTTTCTGATTAATAGACCAGAGTGAGGCTCATTCTATTCAGGCCTCTGCAAAGGGAAGGTCAGTTCTGTCACTGAAAAGAGTTTCCGCAGCAACTGAAGTTTTTGCTCTCCCTCCTCCCCCTCCTGCTCCCCCCTCCCCCCCCCCCCCCCATTCCCTCTTTCTTTGGCTAAAATAATCATATTTAAAATAATGTAGTCTTGCTCTAAGGAATACCTCCGCTAATAATCTCCAGTTTCCTAAAGCAAAAGATAGGAAAATAAAGGAGATTCTGGTATTGGAATATTAATCCTGTTTTTGACAGAAAGGTAAACTGATATAATTGCTTTTCAGTCGAAGGAATGGGGGTTTATACAAGTGTGAAAGCATCGGAAAAGGATTAGCATTTTTTTGCATAATGAAAAGCTCTGTTGAATAGGGCACTGAATGGTTGACTGAATGACTGAGATGAAAGGAAGATGAAAATGCAGGCTCCTCTTTCTTTATGCCTATGTTCAGCTCTCCCTAAAGTTATGTTTGTCCAAGACTTGAGAAAACAAGCAGAAGCTCGGATTTCAGCAACTTTATAAGATGCCCCGAGTTTCCATCATCATGTGAAGTAATATGTATGAGAATAGTGCAGTGAAAGGATGATAAACACAGGTTTATATGTAGAAGAGTTCCCGGAACATGACAGGCAAACCAAATATTGACTATTGGGTAGCAAGGCTTCCCAGTACTTTGCTTGGGGGAAAGAAGAAGAGGGGAGGGGGGGCCGTCAGGGAGGGAAGGAGTTATTTTGAAAGTTGCCAATGGAAATTACGCATCAACGCAAAATAATCTAATAAAGTTCGGTATTCAAGGAAGCAGGATTTAGTCAATATCTATTTTAATTATTAAACTATTTCTCTTTTGGAAAAAGTTATGAGTTCTGACTCAGTGCTAAGTGTTTAAGTGGTATATAAGCCTTTCTGGGGAAAAAATTACTCTCTTAGTTAGGCTTTTCAAGCAGAGAAAGCTTACTACAATAAAAATTAATATGTGCACGTAATGAGTGAGGCTTTCGTCGTGACTCTATCAGTGTGCTCAGGTTATTTAAAACATTTACGGTAGGTTCAGGTGGTGAGAAGGGCCTTGGCTGCTCCTCTGCGGGCTGGGCTGGCCCTGCTGCCTTCAGCTGGAGCAGGATCAGGCCCCGAGACAGGGCTGCAACTGGTTAGCTGTTGACAATGTGATCAGTGCTTCTAATTATGTTCTCTCAACAGTAATTAGGGCAGTTAAAATACCATAAGTGTTGAGCCACTTTTGAAAGTGGGAAGTGGTTCTTTTGTACGTATGTAAATCAAATGCAGTGTGGATAATTATTTGTGTGTATGCATATTAAATAGGTTCTTTTTTTTCAGGTCAACATAATTACCGATTTAGAGCTACTGTGGAAAGCTGCTGGTAGTTAGACTAACTATTAACTTGTTGGAGGGGGGGCAGTTGTTAGTTTGCAGAACATTTATTTTGTAAATGCTTGTTAGTTCAGTGTTAGACTTGATTTGATAACACTTAAATAGCTAGAGATGCTTCTAAGAAATTAGAATAATTTATGGATAAATTAAGTAAAATTGCAAATGCAGGAAGTGCTTGGTAATAATAAAGTCATAAAGATTCTTGCTTTTTAGACAAAGATAGAGACCTTCCGTAGGGCTTGAAAATGTTTTGCTGTTAACTTTATGAAATTCCTTAAAACTTCTTTTAAAAGAATAATAGACATGCCAATGGGATATTCTTTCATTCTGGGAACAACTTATTAGTGTATTTCCATAAGAAATATGTGTTAATTTAAAAAATAAATTCATTTATATTTTAAAATATTGTTAACCAAGCACCATGTGTTGTCTCTGGCAACGTTCCAGCCACTGTAGAACTGGATAACACATGGGTTAATAATAACTTATGTGATGTCTGCATTCTTACTGAATGGGCAGAAACCCAGAACATTTAGATACTGAGATTCAGGATTTTACAGAATGAGATGTAATGCAGAACATGTTTACATGAACAGATGCACAGACAGAAGAAACTAAAAAAAAAAAACAAAACAAAAAAAAAAAACCAAAAAACCCACTATCTTTTGACAGTTGTGTTTACCTAATAGGTAAAACAAACCTAGTAGGGTTGGAGGCAGTGTTTCCCCCCCCCCCCCGATGTTTCCCCCTCTCCCCAAAGAAAATGGTACACACATCACTGATTATCAGGGTTCAGCAGAACTGTGCAGACAAACTTGTTTTGCATAAATAAGGACAGCAGGATTTGGCCTTTAATCTATATTACTATATTTCTTTTTTCTTCTTAATTGTCACTCTGTAGCACTTTGATACCAGTGTTTTTAGTATAACTACAGCTTTTCAAGAATTCCAAACTAAGCCTGAAAACTTTGTGCCAGGCAGAAATGTGGCAGCCCTATTGCAGAATGCCTTTTTCTGTCCTTTTTCTGTTTAAACAAAATATTCTAAGGCATGGTTTAATAGATAGTTACCTAAATAAAAGTTTACCATATTCAGACACTCTTTTTAGTGTTCACATTACTCAGAATCAACTTTGAATTTTTCAAAAAAGGAGTTTAGAAAGCAGTTTTTCCAAAATATATTTTCTTTGCATTTGGTACTTTGGAGAACAATTTTAAATATGCTTAGAAACTAGGATTTCTTTACAGACAAATCTAGCATGCTTTTGGCACTCATGCTGATCTGATAGGCTGTACCAGCTCCTAAGTAGATGTTATAGTCCTTCAGGTCAAGAGTTCACAAACTAAAGGTTGTATGTACGAGATAGACCATGGTGACTCTGAAAACTAACATTTACCATATAGGCTGCATTTTGTGTGTGTGGAACAAATGATGCACACTTACATCTAAAGCTGTATATAAACAGACAAATATTCTGCCCCTAAAACAAAGAAATCCTTATGAAATGCTTCTGTTGATGTGAACCTAGGACACAAAAACCCTCAAAGAAATGAGAGCCTGATTCTTCCTATTCACCCCAGACCAAATTAAAAAAAACTCATCTGAAATAAGGGCAGTTACATGGGTGTAAAGCTGGAAGGAGGTACAGTTTTGATACAGTTAGGAAACCAAACAGGCCTTCAGTTCCCAGTTTAAAATACTCCCGTAAAAAAAAAAAAAAAAAATCATATTTAAAGGGTTTTATCTCCTCTCTCTGAATGACCATTTCCATTTACAAGGATGATGTGCTCGGCGCAGCAGGCACTGCAGGGTCTGGGAGCGGTTTGACGGAGCAGCTGATGGGGGCGATTCTGCCCCCTCCCCAGGTAGTGGCAGAGCGCAGGGCCTGGGAGCAAAGGCTGCCGCAGGCTCGCTCCTCCCTGTTTTGACACCGAGGCTCCTTTGGAGAGAAATACACCTAATCTGAGGTGACAAGGCACCTGTCACTGGTAGCACTCCAGCGTTTGGGACGCTGATGGAAATCTGGAGTAATCCCAGTTATTTCCACACTTGTTCCAGGAGATGGTAGTGTAACAGATCAGCGTATTCTCTCTTTGAAGAAAACAAAACCCGTAACTTCCTCCTTTCTCTTCACTTGTTGGGGAGGATCCTTCAGTTTTTGATATTCCGAAGGCCAGAGCTTTCCTAAGAAGAGAGAAAAAATCCTCAGATTTTCCAACTGTTACGTGATGATTTCAAAACCAGGTTTTCAGATGTGAGAAGCTATGGCTGTCCACCTTCTATTAAGAGTTTTTCCTTATTTAAGACCTAGCACTTCATGTGCCTTCCCCACGCCAGAAAATAAGGCTGTCAGTGAAAAGTAGCTGCTTAAACAGGGAATTTATTCCTGCAGGTTTCGCTGTGGTCCTTTATTTTATTTTTTTTTTTTTAATTGAAATACGAACATTGATTTAGCTTACAGCACTGAAGGTCTAAATTAAAGACAATGCAACACTTCTAAAACAAACTATTTAGCTACCTGGCAAATGTCACCCCCCCCACACACACCCCTGAAATCCTTTGAGTTTTATGAACTGCTCACAAAAAAATCCCGTTGCCTGTCATTGAAATGCAGCCATCTCTGGGGTGGGAAGCGTCACCCTGGGCACAGCCGGCCATGAGCGACTCTGCAGCAGGACAGCTATACGGTTAAGGGCTTTATCCAGCAGGAGCAACTGATTGCTGAAGGGAAACAAAATACGATTTCCTGACGGGTGCTGAGCCGGCGCGCTAGGACGGGCGTTTCAGCTCCGCTGAAAAGCGTCACTGGAGTTTTAACAGTCGCAAGTGCTCAGGCCCTTGGATTTATCTCTTCCTTGATGGATGGCTTCCCCGGCGCTGCTGCAGTTTCCAGTTTTGACCTAGGGCCTCGTCCGAAGTCCGGTGCCGTCTCATCGATTTCCCTGGCTTTGGATCGGGCCCTCGCAAAGAAGAGTGCCATCTACTGAGTCACCGGGCGCAACTCACGCGGCGGGCAGCGTTGGCGGGCGGCGCGCGCGCCCGCCGCCCGCCCCGGCCCTGCTGGGAGCACTTTCTGAGAGCGCAAGGCAGAGCCGTGCGGTCACCACTTCTCCCGAGTGGGTGGAAAGGCAGCAAGATACAACGGAGTCAAAAATGTTAGTATTTAAATATAGCAGAAACCGGGAGCGTAACAATAACTCAGCTACTACGGAGTAAATTCAACCATCTGGAGAGTGTGACACAGCCAGAGAGGGGGGAGAAAAAATCTTGAAGGCGAAGGATTTCATTGCATTTTGAAATTTATTCTCCAGGCAGGCTGCTGCTTTAACGCTGAACAGCGTAGGTCTGTGAGTGGTTTTGTGTATCAAAGACGTACGTACTGAAACACCTAGCTTCTTGCCACAATTGGATGCGAATGATAATGTTTTGGGACCAGAGTTCCTTGGCCCAGCTCTAAGTTTACTCATATCTATCAGTCTGTTTTGCAATGTTGTCATTATTTAAAAGCAAATTTTTAAGGCTCTTTGATTTTTTTTTAATACATATAATAGCAGGGAAGTACAGACATTCCTGGTTTCAGTTATAGCTGTATAAATGGCTTGAATTTGCTCTCAGCATATTTTTTACATGATTGTAACAATTGGAAGCAAATATATTAGAAATATTTTAGGTTCATTTAAAAATCTATGCAATTTAAACAAACGCTGAATTGTGTAATGGTTTGTCTGGGAATTACTTAGGCTGCACAGCGTAATAATATTTTATTAGCTGTCATTTGTTTTCAAGGAAGAAAATGGTAATTTTTTATGTTGGGTGTTATATGTGAAAACTTGGCACTGGAATGGGACAGTCCCTCAATGCAAATTTCTAAAAAGGTGGGACAGTAGTTGCCCAAAAGGTGAAGACTTGAGAAAAACTGGGGTGGGTCATTTCTTTCCTGAAAAGAAGCAGGGTACAGATTAGGAGCCATTAAGGTTTGCCAGGAGTTGCTGGTCATAGAAGCCTGTTTAAGTGCTCACTGTCAACAAGGAAATCATGGGCAGCACTTAAAGTGGCTCACCTCTGATTTATTCATAAACCTCACACGAGCACTTGGCTTTGTTCTTGCTCTGGTAAGGGGGAACTGATGCCAATAAGAACAGGAATAAAGAGCTTCTTGCATGGTCCAAAAGTGAATAGCACTTTATCTCAAAGCATGACCTCCATTCCCAAGATCTGTTGTGTTACAGTTGACTCCGTCTGGATGTGTATTCTCAGATGAATTACTAGAAGAGGTTATGACAAATATATACTTTGTAAACCCTCTAGATGTAACAAGAACTATGCAGCAGGAACTTAGGTTCTAACTTGACAGAAAGGTTGCAGTACACATAGTGAACTGAGAGATTTCTGTTTCAGACAGCGTTTTATGCTAGTGTTTTTAATGTGAGTCAGAAAACAGTATGATTGTGTGGCTGCGATTCAAGTGGATATTTTATATTCCATTTTATTTTCTTTAAGGGATTTGTTAAAAAACTCCATGTTTTGATAAATGTAGACACACAAAAATGCAAAATAGTTTTGAGATCAAAAAAACAAAAGGAAAAAAAAAGATTGACTTAGTTTTTAGGCATATGTGATTTCTGTTGCTTTATTTTTGTTTCTCTAAAAAAGGCAAAGTGGTGCTGGCAATCCACAGTGGGGGAAGGGACCTTTAGAAGACGGTCAACTGCCATGTTTGCACTGGGGCAGAGGTTGAGTACAGTTACTTAAATCCCCAGAGAAACATTTAGTTAACGCTAGTCTCTTTCTGATCCTGTCTGAATCTGGTTTTCTTTTCTGCTTTTTAATGAAGTTTGTTTGCTGCTATGCCTAGGATATGTTTTTAAACCGACTTGCATTTTCACAACAGATTTGACCAAAAGAGTCATAATGGAAGACAGTGATGAGAGTTAATGATACGTCTTTGATAAAGCAGTCCTCGTGTGCAATCTGATCACAGCCATCAGCTCATTTGTCATGGCTGAAGTGAAAATGTCAGGACCAATGAGTGTATCAGTGCTGAAGGGGGCGAAAGGGCTTTTGGAGACACTTTTGTGCTGGGAGTGGGCCATAGCTTAGATGCAGCTCTAGGGAAATACTGGGATTAGCCAACTCTGTGCACAAATCCCTAGCATAACAGAATTAGTTGGGAAAATGAGGTTTGTTAGTGGAAAAAAAAATCTGTAGAACTGCTCTAGGCTGCAGCCCAGTAACTATGCAAAACAGTAGGACATTTTGTTAAAATAATTTTAGCAATGTGAATTTATACACATTCCAGTACAAATCAGAATTGGTAGCCAACATTTTAACAAAACCAATCTTAATGTATTTTGCATATGTATGTGGGTTTGGTTATTGAAAAAATAGTACATTTAAAATAAATATGATCTTTGAAATCTTAAAAAGAGATTTTTCTGAGTTTGACATGAAACACACTGGAATACAACTTATTTAAATACCAACCAGTGCTGCTGGTATTTTTGCATGGGTTAGTTCATATAAAAGCTAAGGTCAGTCTCCCTGCTGTAGGCATTTCTTTACTCAGAAGGTGTAATTCCTTCCATAGGAACATACTGATTTCCAAATTGGGACTCTGGTCTAACTATCCTCTTCTCTGTTTAACTGGTCTGTACAAGATGCTTCTGAAGAATATCACAGTAGGCAGATGAGGGATAAGCTATTGTATGTGCCTGCCTTGCTGTGATTGCAAATGCAAATTTTTTTAGACCTCTGAAGAGCAAGGTTTAATATCCCTTACAAATGTTTTTGTTCACATTCATTACAATAACTCTGGATACTTTTGGCAGCCAATTTCCATTCTCTTTTTTTAACCTCAGTAAATTCATCTCAATGGTTTCCTGCAGCAATGAGTTCTACTGCCTAACCCCCTTTCCCCTCTCATCATCAGTTTTTAATTTGTCATAGCTTAGCTTTCTTGGAAATCTGCTAGTTCTTGTCTTTTGGTAAGCCTCTTCTCTTTCCTTCTTGTTAAATATCTGGGACGAGCAGGGTGTTTTTTGCCACTGTGATGTCTATAAAGATTCTGAAGAAATTTTGATGTATTTGAGGTGGGGATCATAATTATCGGGCCTATTCAGCTGATATCAAAGCACGTAGGTGTTTAACTGCGGAATCGCATTACCTGCACTGTTTCAGCACAACAGGAGAGAGGGTGAGTTATTCCGTCTCCAGGATGTGGGGAGTTTACCGAGGAATTGTGTGAACATGAGACGTGTAGATGCTTGTCTGTCTGGCTATATCGGTTAATAATGGCTACTGGCCATTGGAGGGAGAGTTACCTGTTTTCCTGTCCTTCCCGTGTGTTTGAGAGTGCAGCATTGGGGCTGTTTCAACTTCACAGGATCCAACTTTCATGTTGAGGTGGTGCAGCAGACTGCCAGCTTTGGGCTGAAAGGAATTTTTCCTTAACCTCGTGTTGTTACAGAGGTGCGGCCGCAAGTTTGTCATCTTTCCTTTGCCTTTTTAATGGAAATTGCAGATCAAAATTAAGTTTGGTGCCAGCTCCGTTGTATGACCGATTGGTAGCTGCCACCATTACCATGGCTGAGCACGAGGCCTTGATGACCGACCGGGGGTGCAGCAAAGAAAGGACTAAGGGGTCCTTGGCGTAGTCCGGGTTATTAGTGTGCCTGTGTGCCGTGAGCATTGCACGGTATTTGTCTGTTGTGCAAAGAGGCCGTTCCGTCTCTCTGTCCCTTTTTTTTCTTTCCCAAAGTTGGGCATAAGTTTGGGAGCAGGCAGAACTTCAGGCATATGCTGATCGGAGGGGGTGGAGAGGAGCGGATGTGTGGAAGCGCCTTAGGCTGTGCCTCAGATACCAGGTAATCGCCTCTGGTAAGCCCGGGCTTCCTCGCAGCCAGCTTGCAGCTAGCATATGAGCCTCCCTTTTGTGGTCAGAGGCTTCAGGCCCGTGGTCCTTCTGGGCCTTCTCGCGCTCTGAACATGGCCACAGGGACTAAAGATACCAGGTAACCTTGAGTCTGGCACAGAAATTTGTAATAAAGCTGCAGCCTCTAGCCTTTAAACCCCAAACACTTTGCTGTTTATGCGTGTCAGTGTGAGTGGCAGCAGCAAAGTAATTTATTTCATCTAACTAGTACTTATCTTTGTTAGGAGTCATCTGAAGATTTCTTCCATTTCATGTACAGTGAATTGTCCTCTTTTAGATAATGTGCTTGTACAACCTTTTTTTTTTTTTTTTTTTTAATTCTATTGATTTACAGTATTGAAGTGAAATATCTGATACCTGTTTCCTGCACTTTGACTGTATGTAGTCAAAGAAGCTGAGGAGATTCTTCCCTCCCCTCCACAAGCCCTTTAGCTGTTTTAAATGTATAATTATCATTGCATGTCATTTGATAGCTGCACTAATTGCTGCCAACCATTGTCTGTTTGCACTTAATGCTGAAACCTGATCAACATCCTGCTTTGGTTGATGTTTGGTGGTAAACTTTAATTAACTCTTATTGCATTGAAGAAGAGCTCAGTCTCTGTGCTAACTAATCATTTACCTTCATTATGTCCTGACAGCTCCACTTGTTCCTGGTACTAATAGATACACCAGTCAGTAAATAAACCTGCAAACCTTCATGCCTTGAAGTTGTTCCACATTGATATTTTGTTACTCAAAGTATAATGGGGTAAAGATAATTATTTCAGTTAGTTTTGTATCTCTGCTTTTCAAGACACTGATCTCAGATTGCCTTTTTCATGCCAGACAATATCATTTTAATAGTAACTGTAGATTTAAGATAACATTATTCCTTCAACATGGTTCCTATATACATGCATCTTTTGAATCAATACAATTAAGCTTGTCTCCTGTTGGAATTCTTGTAATTATTTTTCCTGAAATACTTTTCCTGTAATGATATTGAAGTTAAAGTAATCAGGTTACTGGCAGATCATGTAAAATTCAACTCAAAATTGCTGGCTGCTTGATTTTAATTTGTCTGACATCAAGTTTGTTTGAAAAGGGATAATATGTGGTTAAACCAAGGAGCTTATAATTATGCTTGACATTTGTTTGTTTATAATGAAATCTAATTAAAGTTCATACATTTTAAAACACAAAAGTTAATTACTGAATTGCTCACTTCACTTATGCACAGCAGTCAAATTAACTTGCAGTGCAAAAAATGACAAAAGACTATGCATAATAAAAACAAAATGCCCAGCTGATCTTGGCAATACAAAACAAATTTGCCATGATAATATTCTAGAAAAAGCAAATACTTTATTAATAACTAAACAGTTTAAAAAAACATGCTGTATTTTCACTCACCGTGCTGATTTTAATAAAAAGTAATATTTAATGTTTAGCATAACTTACAATACCCACACCTTTCTTTTGTAGATGCAAAATTAGAAAAATCCTACACATTCCTTTTAGATGTGCTTAAAGACACAATCTTTTATTTTTTTGTTTTCACCAGGACTCTTTCTGAAATCATTTGGATTTGTAGTGTACCTCTGAGAACTGGAATGTTTGCTTGAGTACCTGATTTGGGATAACTTTGAAAAAGATAATTACAGCATTGTTATCATGCAAGGAATTTAACATTAGACAAAAAAAAAGAAACATTTATTTCAGAGTTGATTTTGAGATAGCGAAGAGGTTAGGTGAATAATATGGAACCACTTTGACTTGCTAGTTATTATTTGTTAGTTTTTCAATTTGGTCCTACCTTTTGAATTTTTGTCTTACCTTTTGAAAGAATATGCATACAGACCAGACTACAATAAAATCACAAAGTTCATGATCATTCACCCTTTAAAGATTATACTACTCTATTTTACAGTGTTAAAGAATTATTTTAATATACTTGTCTTAATTTTTGTTAAATTAGACTTGAGTTAATGATACAAAAACTACATTTCTCTCTCTATATATTTTTAAAGCTATGAATGCAAACTATCCCTTTCATAGTATTTGAGAACAGGTGACATATATAAGCAGTGTGAGACAGTGGAGACAATTAGGATTAATTTTCTAACTAGTTCTATTTAATTTAGTTCTATGTGAGTTTAAAACAACATCTAATGTAAACTAACTTTGGTCAGAGTTACAGAGATTAAATTGCGAAAGCTTTGCAGATTGGGAGTATCGACATATGAATAAACACAGTAAATATGATTTATTAATTCCTAAAATGACTGCTGCAGTGAATTTCCTTAAAGGAAAAATAAACCTAGTGGATTCAATAGATAAGCTTTATATTTATCAGGATTATTAACTTGAACTTCCAAATTTAATAGGGATTTGGTGGGTGAAAGGGAAAGCATGGAGGCTCTTTTCGTTAATGACATGCTTGTAAAATGGAGTGTAATTTACATAACCTTTCATAGTGTATATTGTGTGTATTATAAGACAGGATCTGATTGATTTGTAGATTAATATTTATTTAGTAAAAGAAAATCAAAGGGATTAAGCAGTCATCATTTTAATCCTACTTTGCATAGATGAGACAAAGAGAAGTGATTAATGCTTTAATGCTCCCTGGGTCACTATCATTCAGATGCACCTTCCTCCAAAAAGAAAGGAAGGGGAAAAGTTGGTGCCACTTCCTAGTAATGGCAAACAAGAGTTTTCTAGCAACACTTTACGTGATTAGGCCATTTTTCATCACTAATGAAATAATCACTACAGAATCTCAGTGCCAGGTGGAGTAGTAGAAATATGGTATGAAAGAGAGAATTAGAAGGATAATTACAGTTCATGTTCTTGTTTCGTACCAATGTGAGCTATTAATGTTTAGTTAGAGCAAATATGCGCAAACTAGGTTAACTGGAAGAAAAGAACCCAAATTTGTTTGCAGAGGTAGCCTAAGAAATAGGCCTATCTTGCGTAAGGATTACAACATTTTCCTAAAACAACAACAACAACAACAACAACAAAAGAAACATATTGCACAGTAGCTTTGTCAAGCTGAGATTGCTGATCTTGCTTTTAAAAGGAGAACAGCTGCAGTGGTTTCATTAAAGCTGTGGAAAGAAGACAGGAGAGTAATGCAACAGTTCTTCACCATTACAATTAAATTAAAAATTCCAAAGCCTATAACAGTGTTATGGCCATTGTATACACTTTCCCGTTGCTCCTCGGTATAGAAAACAAAGACATAAATCCTATCCTGATGATGAAGGAGAGCTGATCAGTCTCATGAGATTTCGCTGCAAGAGTTTAAAAATCAGC